>NW_023494793.1:5436086-5546086 GCF_904425465.1 Colossoma macropomum | reverse complement strand
GCATTAAATGGTTATGAGTACACAGCCGGATGCCTGAGACACTGTTTTACTGAAGTTCTGAGGTGGTTTTGGCATAAAATTATGTATTATAATTATTATTAGGTACCTGCAGGTTCACTGGTGGTTTTGGATAGTAGATAAAATATATATTATGCAGTGTGTATATGTTATATTATTAAATATGTATTTGTGTTGTAAACATTGTGAATCCTATCACCACCACTGTAAAGAAATCTGAGTCTGTGAGTTGCTCTGTTAAGGCAATTATAACCATTTATAACAGTTTTCACATGAAACCACTAATGACTTTGTCTCAACAATTGAATTACACACACAATTTGAAGCAGCTCCGCCTTAACTGGCTCAGACGTCAGGCTTCCGTGGCTAACCGTTTAATCTTAAACACAGTCCACCTTTTTCTGCTTGTAAAAATACATGCATGTAATGAAGTGATGATGGACAAATACAGTCACACAGAAAAACCTGGTTTTTCCGAATGGTGTGCTCAACCTTCTGACTGAACGCATTAACATTCCTCTGTCTGACTAAACGAACCACTTCTGTGACTTTGGGTGAAAGTAAAAGATGAGATGTTTGAGCGCTTACAGTTGTGACTGTTATCGTGTGTGTTGTGCGTCAGTGTGAATTAGGGCTCGTGTTTGTGTTTGAGTTTCTTAGGGAGTGTGTGGGTGTGAATTTGACAAAACCAGGCCACTAGCACTAAAGGCTTCTTCTCCACAGGAACGTGCCTTTGGTTTTAAAACTCGTCCGCCCTGCCTACACGCGTCCTGCTCATGAACCAGTGCTGTTCACTCCAGAGGCCTGTGTCTATAATCTGTACTGTACATACAGAATGTGTGTGTGTGTATATATAGACACAGTGTCTATAAAACACTGACCATGTTGAGGCCTTTGTACAGAGCTTTTTTCTGTTCTGTTAAAGTACAGGTTCAGATGATTCTCAGGAAGCTCGAGTGCCCGCCGTCACTAACGCAAAAGTAGGACATACCAGTGACTACGAAATTTAGAGTTTTCAGAATTTTTCTCATGATAATTTTCATTTAAATTAGAAAGGAATGCAAAATAGAAGCTTTTTCACTATATGTATGTATGTGTGTGTGTGTGTGTGTGTGTGTATATATATACATACATATAGTGAAAAAGCTTCTAGTTTACATTCCTTTCTAATTTAAATGAAAAATTATCACGAGAAAAATTCTGAAAACTCTAAATTTCGTAGAAAGAAATATATATAGAAAGAATTGTGTTTGTATCTATTTTGTATATTGACATCAATGGTTGTATGCAGGAAATATATATGAATCTGATGCTGATTTTTAAGACCTAAAATGAGTGTCACCTGGTTGTAATTGTAGTTTTAAGCTTTACTCACTGATATAATTGCCAGCTGACTTTCGGTTCTAACAGAAGAAAGTCTTTCTGATGAACGTTGTAATGTCACGGGTGAAGTTTCTCAGAACTCGTTAGCTTTTTTGGTTTGAGGCATTTTACATGTTTGTTTTACTCGTGATGCTGTTTATCAGTTCTGCCTGCTGTAATAACAGAGAAACATTTGGATTCTAAGAAATAAGTGGTTCTTTTCGCGTAAGAGGTGGTGTTTCACTGCATTGCCAACAAGCCATCATAAACATCAGTGTTTTATCTGTTTGCCAATACCAATAAATCTCCTTAAGACTTGGCTAATTAGTGTGAAGTTGTCCTCAGCTGAGGTGTACCTGAGTCACTCGATTGACTAAGATTATAAAACCTCCAGCGCGTTATGCTTAGAGCTTTGCATTTTTAAATAGGGCACTCAGTGTTTGTTTAAATTCCTGCCTTGTTTTTTTGAACACACCCTTAGGGGCTGTGATTCGGTAGGAAAAATGTCAGACATCCCTCAAGAAGGTGGGTCGATTCCAGAGTGGTGACTATATTAATTAAGGTGATATTATATTTTAAGCTCTGCCCGTACTGGATGGACCTTCTTTTCCAAGTTTCAGCCAGAAGGTTTGGTGTACAGCCTCCTTAACCGACCTTTGCCGCTATTGTTCAGTGTCCCGTGAGCGTCTGTAGGCGTTTCTGTGGAACTGGCAGATGAAACACATCCTCAAAGCGTTCGACTTCTGGAGAGTTTCTTTGTCTTTCTTTGGAAGCTGAATGTTTTGTCTGTTTCCAGGCTTTCATTACTGAACTGTTTTCTCTCTGTTCCTCTCCACGCTTGATGTCAGCGAAGGAAGCAAGAGTGCTATCTTTCTGAACTTAGGAACTGCTACAGCAGAAGATTTGACGTGTGTGGTGCAGTTTAAAGCACTACAGTAATGTCCTGAAATAAATAAGAGAAACGAAATGGCGGGTTTGGAGTTATGATGTTCAGAACACAGAGCTTGCAGACTAGGGCAAGATTGCAGTCGGAGCCAATCCAGGCATGTTATCCTCCGTCATCTAGTTCTAATTCTTTGTAAATATAGACTTGATCCACCGTCTTTGGTTGGTTGCCGATGCTGCCATGACTCTGATATTATGATTTTCAGACAATAACACATTGTCGTTTGGTCTCTAGCGTTCTGGTACTGTCCTTGGTATCAGTAGTAATATTCAGTTATCCTGGCACCCTTATATTACAGTATCAGTTAAAAAAAAACAGCCGCTGTGGGTGAGACTGACATCTTGGTGCTTTTAGCCTGAAGGTGGAGGTAAAAGGAAAATAAACAAGTTCAAAATATTTGAATGGGCTGATCCGTCTAGTCAGTGTCGTCTAGCCATATGCGCATCCATATCTGAGTGAGTTTTTGCGTCTAGGCACTACTAGAGAGACCTGCTTCTATTTGAAATTGGTGCTTTTAAAGGAGATTGACCAAACCTGCTAACATGGCTAACAGAGAACAGTAGGCGTCAGTTAGCTTGATACCAGTTACATAATGTTATACAACAGTTAGTTCCGGCCACGCAAGCTGATTGGTTGAGAGGCGTTCTAACCGTGCTGTTATTTCGCCATAACATCACGTTTTTTTCACAAACACTATCACTCCGCTTAGACGCTGTTGCTAAGCAACGACTTTGACAGCTGTAGGAGACGCTCAAGCCGTTTGAACGTTTTTACTTGTTACTTTGCCTCAAACAGAAAATGGACACTTTTAAGATCACATTTGACCGACGGGCGATTTGGTCAGACTCTGAAGATGAGACGACACTAAATTCCCAAACTGTCACCACTGAGCAGCTTTTCAGTCGGCAGCTGTGACAGAAGAACAGCTAAACAACCTGGAATCAGCCAGAAATGAACCCAACACCATTCGCCAAACTAAATGTGCTGTAAGATGATTTACAGACTGGCTGGAACAAAACAACATTAATACTGATCTGGCAAAAAAGACAAAACTGAGCTAAACTTGATATTGCCGCAGTTTTATGGCTCGGTCTGTACTTCAAAAGACGAGGCTTACAGCAGACTTAGCAGCGAGTGGGCGGAGCTCGTTACTCTGACATAGCAACAAGCTGCTTGTTAAGGAACTATAATTTAGCGGAAGGAACTGCTAACGTTAAACGTTAAACGCCGCGTTCACGGCCCAGTTTATTAATTTATTACTGTATTTATTTAACTGTTGTATAAAAGCAACAGAACACTCGAGGAGTGTGTTACTGCAAATAACATTGCGGCTGTGATGATCTACCGCGACCAAATCACAACCGTGATGTTATTTCGCGATATCACACTCCCTCTCGTGTTCTGTTGCTTAAGTAACTGGTGGCTGTTCGCTTTCATTCATTGTTTTGCAACAGTGGATTTTCTGGAAAGACTGGCTCCATCGCAGTGACGTGAGGAAATCATACTGGATATCTGGAAATCTCGTCTGGAGATTCCAGTGCAGAAAGGTCAACCGTCAAAAGCAGTGTGGTTGCTTTGGACTGGAAGGAGCTGGAGTAAATTGGGGGAATGGGAGGTGAAAGGAATAGCATGTGTGTGTCAGACAGAGAGAGATGCATAGTCAAGTGTGGGGGACGTTTGGAGAAGCGGGAAACGCTGGAATTTCTGCGTAGGAAAAATGATTCTGTCACTTCCTAACTCTCCACTGTCCCATTGTGTTTTTCTGGGGGGGGATTTTTTTGTCATTGTTTTTCTTTTATTATTATTACAAGCCTGTAGGCTTTCCAAAGCTTCTCATCTTCAGCTGTTGTTTGGTTTGAAAAACCTTCCTTTACTGAGTTGCCTTAAGACCCCTGTGCAGTTTACAATAGTAATTATTTCCAGTACAGTCATTTGTTTATAATTCTCAACGTCTCAGTTTATCCTGTTTTTGTGTGGAATGCTCTGTAGTCCCCTTGGACGTCCGTGTTATGCGTTGTTTATGAAGTAAATTTCACTTTAGGAGCAACGCTAATAAAAATTACAGAACATTTGGAGGAAATATGATCTGGTACTGTGTAATGTGCATTTCCTTTGATAGTTTGAGTGTAAACAAGTCTATTATTTCTAGATAGTATTAGAATTAAGGTATTTGCTGTGATGTCAACGGCTACAAGCATGGCTTAAAAGGATGGTTCACATTAACGTAATTAACATTACCACAAATGAAGGTGATCAGCCAAGACTTGTTGTGTTTTGCCTCTTTAGCACTGGAGCTGGGAAGATAACGTTGCTAACAAACACTGGAAATCAATAGTCACCCAAATCTTTTCTGTGAATACATCAACAAAACGTCCCTCAGTGTGTGGTTTAGAACACAGTATGACTTAAACTTACTTTCAGCTGTAAAAATGAACTGTACTTCACCGTGTAGCCGAATGATTCTGGCAGCGGTAAAGTTTTTTAATCATTTTTAATAGTTCATATTAAATAAGTCATGCTGTGTCCCAACACATCAACACGTCTGAGTGACCTTGAGCTGGATGCGATTTGAGCAGATTAAGAGACGTTTTGTAGATGTATTCACAGAAAGCTTTTGGGTGACTGTTGACTTCTAATGTTTGTTAGCAATGCGCTGCGGTCGGAAGAAAACCTCAATTTTTTCAGTTTTTCAGTTTTTGATATCTGAAAATGCCTGTTGCTCTTTACTTTGTGTGTACATGTTTTGAAGAATGGACTGAAAGAAACGGCCCAAAATGACTCGGAAAAAAGTCTGGTTCCATTGACTTACATTAAAAGTAAAGTTGTTTTTTTTTCTTCTCTTGTCAAGTTACCATTTTGGAGATACGAGGTTTTCTTCCGACAGCAGCGAACGTTAGCCTCATAGCTCCAGCGCAAACCAAAAAGAGGCAGAATTTCGACGCCTGAAGTGTCTTGGCTGATCGGCTGACCTGGAGTAAGTGGAAATTGTGTAAATTTGATATTTTTGCTGAACTATTTGATTTAAAATCTTCATTGTTGTTATTAACTAAAGTTAGCTAACTAGCTAATACTGGTCAGGCCCCAGTTTGGTTGTGGGATATTATCTTCTAGCCATTTTATTTAATGAATGATGTCCCTGGCTAGCTTTTATTCCAACCATGCTATCGTAACTTTGTTGATGTTAGTGCTAGCCTAGCTACACTACGGTCATCTCAACAGTCAGTTATCACGTGGTTGACCTTCCTGTGATTTCGTTATGGCGATTAGGGCCGATTTGTCCGCTTGCACGTGGTATTGTCCTCACTTAGAGAGACACGAGTGTACACAGGACATAAATACGACTTGAGGTGCTCAGTGGTTTTGTTGGATGGTGCAGGCAGTTTGGTTCATGTCCCAGTAGGTGTGTGGGTGTATGTGTGTGTGTTCCCGACTGCATGATAGAGCGTTGAGTCATGTGGAAGAGTGCCAGAGAGTTACTGGAAGCCGTGCTTTCTATCAGCGTCTGCCTCCTTAATATATCAGCACCGGCAACCAACAGCCTGTGTCTGCAGAGGAGTTTGGTGAGAGAACCTCGTATCTCTGAAACGTTGACTTTATAGAAGAAGGAGAAAAGTGCTTAACATCTGCTAATGTACGGTTTGCTTTTCAGAGGACTGTAGCTAAACGGTCCCTGTGTTTTTATAGTTGTTTAACAGCAAACATGTTGAGATACAGCATTTAATGGGCAGATATAAAAGCCAGTGGAGTTGAGAGATTTTATTCCATCAAATTTTGGACCATCCTCTGCTAAAGAAATGGTCACGCAGTATAAAAGGAAAGTGGTGATTTCAAATGGTGGGGAAAAAAAAACAATAAAATTTTTTAGTTTTTAGTGAAGCTGCGATACGCAGGTTGTTATTTCTAGCAGCGCTGGTTCTGCAGAATGTTAGCGCGTGTAATTTCCTGTTGGAGTTGCTGAATGATGCGGTCCAGGGTGTTCAGTTTGTTATCAGATGGATCTAAAGATCACATTCGTTTCCTCTGTTGGTGTTGAGCGTTGTTAATGATCATTGTGGCTGGTGTGTGGATGATGTCACGGTAGCGGCATGCCAGCAGTGTGGTGAGTGCACCTGTACAAACAGCTCAGAGAGAGAAATGTGAAGCGTGAAACTGCCACCAAACTGTGCCCCCCCCCCACAATCACCTGCCCCCCAGTTGCGCTGTCTCTCTCTCGCTCTCGCTCTCTCTCTTTCTCTCTCTCTCTCTCTCTCTCTCTCTCGCTCTCTCTCTCTCAAACTATTAGCCAAATTTTTTTCTATCTTTATACAGTGTGCAGTGTCCTTTTAATTTAAAATCTGTACACCTCATATAATGTTCTGTTACAACTAAAGTCTTTATTCCATAATACGATGCGTCTATTTTACATAGAAATTTTGGTAATTAAGAGTTTTTGAAACCACTGGAAAAAGTATTTTATACTCAGCCATATTCTTCTAATTTGTCGCAGGGCTATGATGTCTAACTGGTCACTGTAGACATCTGAACTGCCACTTTATCTCCAAATCACCCCAAAAATTCAGACTATTTTTTTTAGCTTATATTAAATGGATAAAAGTCTGAAATAATTCTTTGCTTATGAATCTGATGTGAAGAAAAACAGAAGTCGAAAAAGCTCTTCTGCGTAGGGCTTTTATTATGAAGCGGCATGTCATGCTTTTTTTTTTATTTAAAAAAGGATTCTATTTTGACGTGACGTGTCAGGCTTTTTTAAGAGGAGCTTTTGTTTTGACATGCTGCAGCACTTCATAGAGAAACACATGGGCTGTTTCTCAATATCAAGAACGCAGAGAACAGACTTGTATTCTTAGGAAGAAGGTTCTTGATAGGTTATCTTGTAAGAACACAAGAAAGGAGAACACATACCGGAGATTGAGATGCGCTGTGGACTTGCTATTGTGCCACAGCTCAGTCCAGCTGATTTCACCAGCAATATTTAGCAATATATAAGCTCTGAATATTACACTCGAGACATAAAGGTACTTTTGTGAAAAACAAATGACGAAACAGAATCTTATATGACCCTGTGCTGTATTTCTTAGCTAGGAAAAGCCAAACTTCATCAACTACAACCTTGACGGATAAACTATGATTTTACAAGCCTGAATTTCAAATAAATTAATGTAACTGCAGGGTGAGGGACAATTGAGTAGAAGTAGGAGAAATGGAGCGAGAGAAAAAGTGCTGCTGCAGCCGTCATAGCTGAGCTGTCGAAGGAGGGACTGCCTGCTGTAGTGCCACTTATCTTGTTGTGGCTCTTTGCTGTAAAAGATGCTAATGTGTAAACACATAATTAAATTAACACATACTGTGCGCAGAATATACGTTAATAAATATATATATAATAAATATATATATTAGCACTGTCAGAACAACTTTTCATATTAGATATTATTTGTACCGAATAGTTTAAAAAGCTTCTTTGATGTGTTTTATGACTGCATCTTTAGGTCTGTTTGTTTGTTGGTTTGTCTGTTTGTGCTTTGAAAATGTTTAATAAAAATATTTTCACAAAAAAACAAAAAGGACTTCGCAACCTACTGCTGAGGGTCAGTATCCTCTGCCAGGTGTGATGATGCTGCACTGAATGATGGGATTTTCAGGTTGTTTTCGCATCCTCTGTATTCCAGGCAGATCAAAAACACTTCTAGGCACTTTAAGTACATTGCATTGCAAAGAAAACTGTATTAATAGTATCGTTAGTGGATCGGTCACTGTAGCCGATACCTGATCTGTTTATCAGGTCAGCGTCGGTGGCCATACAGATCCAGTGTATCTGATTAGTGCATCACTAATAATAATAATAATAATAATAATAATAATAATAAACTAAAAAACAATTATTAAATAATACTTAGATATTAGCTGTAACTATTAGATATTAGAAATTTTAGCTTCTTCAAATCGATACTGCACTGGTTGTAAGATGTTCTGAGCGAACATCCTCACATCGTTCTGCCTCTGCGTTTCATTCCTCCTCCTACTGCTCATGTCTGTGGATGGCTGTGTAATAGCTGATCACACCTGGCTTTAGGCTCCAGTAATTGGCCTCTCTTAATTGCAGGCTTTCTAACTGTAGCTTTGCCTAAACCTACACGTGCATAATGGAGCTTCTCAGGAAGAGAGATGAGACTTAATGGACTTAATGTTGGCCAGAGCTGGATACACTGAATCACATGCAAACCTTTGGTTCTGGGCATCGTTACCCATTACAAACTAAATATGTTTAACCCGTTAAATTCAGTTATTATTTTTAAGACTTATTTAATAAATACTGTACACTTTTCAGTAACTTCTATGAAACTAATGCATGTTGTTTACTTGTGAGAGTGAGAAATTGAAGTGTGGGCCCTCATACATAGTGGTTTCATGGACCTGAGTTATGTCTAGTCTTGGACTGAATTGCTTATGACTTATGGTAATTACTTTATTACTACTGAGTGAAGTATAAATGTTGTCATTCATTACCAACTTGGTGGTCAGTCTTGGCATAGATGAGCCAACAAGCCTGCTGAATATAAAGAAAGGATCGGCTGTCTGAATTCACTGTGTATGTCTGTTATTAACGTCGGCGTTTCCTGATTACACTTTAATCTGTTGTCAGTAAATATCCAACTCCGGCTTATCACACTCATTTCTGGTTTAAGCCACACCCGGATTAAGAGGGGCGGGCGGTGGGTATTCGGGAAGAGGCATCGAAATCTCTTTATCTGTGTAGGTGTTTTGAACGATACCCAGTCTGACTCTGCTGATAAAGGAAATATCCTTTAAAATTCCTGTGTAATGCGATAGTTGAGATGTAAACAAAGTCAGACTGGTTTGAAATGGTTCATTGTAGAGACTCTTACCAAGGCTGAATTCTTTACAGTCGAGATTATGTGATCCAAACATTTTATTTATTATCCAAAACGACCAGTGAACCTACATGCATCTTCTCGGTTTTTGTATGCAGCGTTAATGATCAAATAGTGGTAAATCTAAAAAAAGTGGTAAATATTTTGCCTTACAACTCCAAAAAAGCCATGAATGGATTTCAGAAATACATTTTAGACCTAAACCTTCTCAAAGCTATTGTAAAACAGTGACTCAGTCATCTGGCATCTGGTATTCATTACCGCTTTATGTTGTAACTTTGTGTGAGGTACATTTAGAGGCATTAAGCCCTTTGGACGTCCGGTTCCTATCACCACCACTGTGAACGTCTCTGACCCTGTAAGTTTCTCTAGAACAGAGTATTTCAGTTAAACCACTCTAAATGTCTTTGTTTACATTTTAGCAAATTAACTATGCAGAAGTTTCGAATATTTGGTGGAATTCCCCTTTAATGTTGTTGGTTAGGGTCATGGTAAAGATGACAGTGATGGTGTGTTCACAGTGTATTGCCCAATTCTGAGTTGCAGTGTGCCATTGTTTTCATTTCCACGCATATACACCCTTCTTCCTCTGCGTGTGTGGGTGTGGGTCTGTGTGTGTGTGTGTGTGTGTGTGTGGGTGTGTGTGGGTGTGGGAGGGGGGTGCCTGCAGCAGCAGAGCTCTGTAGAAAGCTTCAGAAGGAAATTCCAGGCTGCTAAGAGGAGGGCCAAAGGTTACTGCTGGTGGAATCTCATTTTCTGCTCGGCCGCCGCTGAAAAATAGCTGTCTGAAGCGGAGCGGGAGACAAAGGCTGAGACGGCCGACAGCCAGTGGTGGGGGGGGCAGTGTGGTGAGGGGGTTTGCTTTTTTCCTACGCGCTTTTATTGGAGTACTTTGAGCTCCTGAACACTGCTAGAGCATCCGCTGGTATTCCCCACCACAACGTGTGTGTGTGTGTGTGTGTGTGTGTGTGTCTTATCTTTGTAAGAGGAAATGAATGGTGATGTGCCTGACACCCTACACGTTCCACAGGTGTCCCTCTGGAATACAGGAAGAGGCAAGGAACATTCGGGATTTGGGATGCTGAAGTGTTTGTGCAGCTGTGTTCATGTCTCTGCAGTTTTTTTTTATTTTTTAATTTATAAGCACAGCTCTTTTTCCCCATCGTTGCAGTTGCTGTGTTATTTCTTATTTCTGTGAGTGTTTTTATTTTATGAAGAGCTATTTTTTCTATCTGTCCTCTTGCTGCATCTTTATTTCTGTGTTTTTTTCCTTATTTGAGTTTTTCGTATTTTATAAAGAGCTATTTTTTCTATCTGTCCTCTTGCGGCATGTTTATTTCTGTGTGTGTGTTCAAGTGAGAGAGATTTGTTATTGGTTTGTGGCCTCTTATCTCACTGTAGCGCAGATAAAGTCTCATTGTTCACATTTTGTGTTATGATTACTGCTGTGTGTTCATAATCTCTTTGTTGAAGAGATAAACCTAAAGCACTTCGGAATAAGGAAGATACGGCTATTTGAATAGTCTAGGCTGATGGCTGTAATCAGCATTTCTGAATCTGTGTCTGTTTCTGTAGTCAGTGCCAGTAGTTTTATTGCATTTATGCTTAAACGAATAGAAAAACAAGTTTGCGTAGTTGTCTTCTCGTCCCAGATGAATGTAATCAGCCCGGATGTTTGGTGTCTGAAGTTTTCTTTACTTTTGCGCTGGATCTATGAGGCTAATGTAGCAAAGAAACGATGTGACTTGCTGATGGATTTTTTTTCCTGAGGTATTTTATTAAATTTGGATGATTACATTAAATTAAACATGTTTGACAGATTTTCCCTGAAAATAAACAGCATGTATTCTCTGCAGATGAGTTTACGGGATGGTGTAAGCGAGCGCTCCACAGAAGTGTGTTTGCTGATCTGGAGCACGAGCTAATTAATGCACTGACTTGTCAGCTCTAATGCGATGCTTTCTGTTCCTGACAGAAATGCAGAGACTGTGCTTTCTCTGCTGCACTCTTACAGACTCGAGTATTCTGGGTTTGGAGAAGTGGAGGCTGATTTTGAAGGGTCGGTAGTGGGGCTGCAGCTGATGATAGTTTAAAACTAGCGTTTGATTAATCACCCGAACAAGCCATTTTGTCTTTGACGGTCTCCACTCGCTTTATCCCGTCGCCCCCTCAGGCCTGAAATAATCATTTAAAAGGTGTCTGAGGTGTGAATTTGAATTTGGTGGGAGTTTTTTAGGCCATGTTTATGTATTAATATGCACAGGCAGAATCTCAACAAACCCGTGGGCCAGAGAACGCCTACGTTTTTATTTCATTAGTTAAATACAGGCACTTGTAGTAACCTTGAAACATTACACGAATACTTGAAATGTTCAAAATTTAAATGTTCCCAGGAGCTCAGTCTGCTAAACCTACCTTTTTGCTTGAACTAGACACCTGGCATCCTTTCTTTGCTGCAAATCCATTCATTCTTGGGCTCAGTTTCTGAGCTGCTGAGCTGACGTTAAGTGTAAATGCGGTTATTGTGTTTGTTGATATGACTGGTGTGGAATTGTGTAGAATTGAGGTGTAACTGCCGTCCCATAGACTGTTGTTGTGGTAGGAGAGTCAGAGCACACATTACATTGCAGTGCATGCTGGGGACTGTAGTGCAGCACGTTGTGAAATGGGCTAATATTAACAGAAAATTAAAATACTTTTGCGGGCCGGATGGGATTGTGCTGTGGGTCTTGTGTTTGACACATGGACTCTAAAAGGAAGGTGCAGCTCAATGTTTAGGGCTCAAATGCAAAATCAACGTTATATCAATGTAGACATGATGACAATAGTGGACAATACACTCATATCCTTGGAAGAAACGTCCTTCACCAAGCTTAGGCTGAGTTCTCTTTGAATACTCTTTCAACACGCTTGCAGTCAGATTCTCAAGTAGGCCGAGGTACGGCCCACATTACACACTGTTCTTCTGCATATTGTGTGCACTTACACATTTCCGCCAGAGAGGTCCCCAAATCCCCAAAACTTACATAGTGCAGTCCTAGATATCATAAGTAAAGTGTACAATTAAAAGCTAAACATGTGGAACTGAGGCACCACTACACTGTGGGCATTATAGCATGTCAGTTATGTTGTTCATGTATATTAACAGTAAAACTGAATAGGTCAGTGTCATGATGTACCAGTATGGTGTTACCTACTGCTATTCGATAGTACAGGCCGTACAGTTAACAGGCCTTTAGGTCAGCTGCAATGGAGGAATTTGATTTTGAACCTAAACCTCAAATTCCCCATAATCGTTGGCGGTTCCAGACTTCCTCACCTGTAACCTAAGAATAACTCAGCCAGTTTGCTTTGTTTCCAGTGTAATTACTCAATAATGAACCTCAGGGAGTAAAAATGGCCTCAGAGTTTTAAGATATTATTTTTTTCTCAATATCAAGTCACAGATATTAACAATGTAGGCTCATAAAAACATAGTTCAGCAGTTTGAACATAATGTTTGAAATGGCCTGATAAATTCTCACAACCACTACCAGCATTCAGAAGACGATGTTGGTTAAAACCAATGGATTATAAACTGTTAAAGTGCCCATATTGCTGTCTTGAGCCCACGTATGACATTTTGTGTAGTTTCATGTCCCAAAAACAATTATAATTCATTTTTCTGTGAACATTTTTCCAACCTCCATTTCTTAGAAGTAAACAGGCTGTTTTTGTTGCTGTGCTTTTAACACTGATAAACGCTCTCTGGGTCTGATTGGCTGCCCTGTATTGCAGTCTGCCTTGGTTTTAGTGACATAACAAAAACAGTCCATTCCAAATGAGCTGTATTTGAAGTTTAGCTTAGATATATGGGCTGCAGAGATGGGTTTTGAAACATCAGCGGTATTTATATATTACATCAGAAATGTTTTTTCCATGTGGGCCCTTTAAAAGAAAATATCAGTTAATGATCAAAGGCACGAGAACTAGGTTGAGGTTTAGGTGGCTGCTGTGAAAACACGGTGTGGTGCGCTGGGCTGAGGAATACATGTGGCCAAGTTAATGGTAACGTTTGGTGCTGGTAATATCCGGGTTTGATGAAGGTGTTCCAGTGTTTGTGTAGAGTTACTGTGTGTGTGTGTGTGTGTGTGTGTGTGTGTGTGTGTGTGTGTTGACCTGAGGTTTCAGTCTTTTATTTTTCCCCATCCTGTCTTATTTTTTTGGCATCCTGTATGAACACGTGGGCAGATAGACCGGTCTCAGCACAGCCAGCGGTGCACAACACAAACCTACACTTCTGATTTATAATAGGCAAAAATACTGTTGTCTGGTAACACACACACACACACACACACACACACAGACTAACATCCGAACTGCAGCACACACACCCGGATCATGAGTGAGCGAGAGAAGGAGAGGATTAGCGTAGATTATCCTCTGCTCAGTGGTAAGTCATTCATGCTGCAGTTATGCAACACATGCCGTTGTTTTTCTCCTCTCTGTGTGCGTGTGAATAATAGTGCTGGCTGATATCTGAATACTTTCAGAATATGTCACCATCGTTGTTTCAGATGAAATTAAATTTTGCTTTAACACAGTTAATGAGTCGTCATGGATGCTGCTTCTCTGTACTAAAAGAATGTCTAGTGAACCTGATATAGCATGTTTTGTTTGGACTTTTCGTTCTGTGTCTCTTAAAGGGGAATGTACCTTTTTTTTTCCAGGATGAAGCCAGAGTGGTTTTGGGTGAAATGCTCTGTTCTAGAGATGCTTACAGAGGCAGAATTGTTCACAGTGGTGGTGATAGGAACCACACGTCCACCTCTAAAAGCTCCCTCACAGAAAGTTATTACATGAAGTGAATGAATACACTGCCTGAGGCATTGTTTTATGATTGTTTTAAGAAGATTTTGGCCTGAAACATTGTTGAAGTGCATAAATGGTGGAGAGGTACAAGCAGGGTATTATGAGGCAAAATAGTGCTATGTTTGTTTGTATGTATGTATTTATTTATGCATGATCCTGGAATCAACACTGTTGTAGTACTGCTGACAGTTCACTGGTGGGTTTGGATAGTAAATAAAATGGCTATATTTGTGTTGTCGACATTATGTCCCCTGGTTCCTATCACCACCACTGTAAAGAAATTAGAGTTTAATTTTCTCTACAGTGAACCACTTCATAACAAACCACTCTGAATGACAAAACGATTGAATTAAGCAGAAATTTCAAAAAAATCTGACGAAATTCCCCTTTAAGACGACACCAAAGGAAGCCTCACACAGACAGAAAGCATGCTCACAGGAAGGAAAGTTATTGTTTATTTATTTTCGGTGGGTTTTAAACTGTTATTTCAAAACAACGTGAGGCACTCAGGAAATAACATACATTCTAGATAATGCTCAGGTCCTGGATATCATAAGTAATGCATGCAAAAACTAGAACTAAACTAAAACAAACAGCTTGTGGACAGGGAATGAGCATTATATTAAAGAAATAATAAATATGAATATGAAGTAAAGGGGTCTTTGTGGTCATTAGATCATGAATATAATGTTTACTCACTGTATTTGAGTATTACAGTGTACTAGTATAGACAGTAACACCCAGCACTGGTGGTTATGTACTGTTTTCTAATCCGACTGAGGTCTCTGTCTTATAGTATTCCTCCTATTATATCTGTTTATCATGTCTAACACAAGTGTGTTGGTGTAGTACTATAATCCTGTGTCCTGTTTTTACCTGTAAAGTTGGTAATAATGGATTAATAACGTAGACCAAGCCTACATTTTTCATGCTTGTTTATGTAATCAATACATGGAAAGATTGGACTTGTGCGTGCAGGTGTGATCTGTGTGTGGGTGGGTGTGTTGTGTCTAAGGTTTATTTTTGCACGCAAATGTTAGATGCAGCCCAATCCCATCCATCATCGTACGCTGGGTGGTGCGGCAGTATAAACAGGAGAGTCTTCTCTTTCTCAGGCTTGGGCTGTGATCTCTTCTGTTGGCTCTACTGAGCAGTGGCAGGTCCACTGATGTGTAGCTGAAGGCGATAGTTCAGGGAAAATGTACACCGTTTCCCCCCTTAGTCCAAATGTGGTGGATCAGCAGGGACGTGTTTGGTGTCAAAACTTTGCTTCTTTGGTTTTGCACTTGAGCTACTAGGCAAATGTGGCTAATGGGTAAATGTCCCACGATACAACATTCCTGTGATATTAAAAATATTGAGAGCCGAATGCTGCAATAACATATATATTGTGACATATTGTAAATTATTAACTTTTTTCAGCTGCAAACTGTGTCCCCAAAGGAAAACCTTGTCAGCATCTGTTTTATATAGTATAGTATAATATAGTGAGAACGTTTTCAGTCTGTTCATCTCACTTCATTTATTTTTATTGCAGAAAAATGGGACGGTCAAGCAGACAGACCAACACTGAGTGCGTTTACATGCACTTGAGTGATCAGATAATGTGAAACTCTGGGTCTACATGAGTCAGACAGTTATCAGATTTCTGCTTTGCAACCAGCCAATAAATTCACAGAAGAAAATGTGATGTAAACAGTAAATTAATTTTTTTTTATATTGTGCCAGTTTACCTGAAAATATGAACATACTTCATCTAGAAGATGAAGAATCTTTAAACCCTTCATTTCGTTAAGTATTTGGTTTCAGCGTCGCCCCAAAAGTGTTTTGCTGCCCTCATTTGCAGACTAAGAAATCTGAAAGAAATCAGAGTAAGAGTTTACATGCACTGAGAAATCTGAGATCTCTTAATCTCAGATTCTTAATCAGATTTTTAGACCGTATTCTGATACAAGAAACTGGAATATGCTGTTTCCATGACCATTTGAATAATCAGATAACTGCAGAAATCAGATGATAATCAGATTATTATACTTGGCGTCTGTGTATCGATGCAGTCTTACCAGGCAAAATATTGCAATGCTATGCTGTATCAATTTTTTTACCCACCCCTACTAATGGGTAATGGAAACTACTCCACCGGTTAGCATTGTATGATCTGCACATTGTGGAGATACGTAAAGTAGCCAGAGCAAACAGATATTTGAGCCCAACGCTACAAACTGTTTATGATGTTTTGGTTAGGTTTTAACAGTGATTTCACATTTTTTTTGAAACTTATAATTTATAGGTTTCTCTGCATTACAAAAGATAGGAGTCTGGTCTTGTATAAGTGGAAATACCTGCCAAGATGGCCGTCGAGTGGGCAGACCTAGTCTTGGCCGATTGATTGCATTCGGATAAGAAGAATTTTTAAGACTAGTATTGCTTGTGTTCACATTAACAGGTCTTCGTTCAGATGCAGCGTAATCATTGGCGTTATGGTGGGAGTAATGCAGTGTGTGTGGGTGGTGGGGGGGGCGGTGCTGATAGATAGTTTCTTTGTATTGTGGTTGTACTCTGGCTGTGTGTGTATGAATATGAGCAGTGGAAATACCGTGCTGGTTTGTTTGCATGGAAAATGGTTGAAGGTCAGAGGCTTGTGGTTTGCGTTGGAGAGTGATGGAGGAGCGGTATTCCCTGTGGTTTGTTGTGGAACCTACTTCAGCTGCAAATATATTCTTCCTTCTTGCGAATGTTTACTGGATTATTTTATTTCGTTGACACTTAACACAGATGTGATACCTGTGCAACATTTTCTTCTGGCTGGCTCTGCTGTTTGGCTTTCACTCCAAACAGTTCTGATGCACTCTGATGCACACAATTTCCCGAGATAAACGAGCGAGGGATCTTCCCTGTTGTCTGTGGTGGGCCGTGTCCCTTAACGGACGGTTCGCAGTGTGGTTTATTGTAGACATCATGAGCCATAGAGATGGTTATGAGATTTAACGGCTGTTATGATAAGAATCCTCTCCTAAATTTAGTTTTTGCAGGCCGTGGTCTCGGGAGAATAGTTTGGCCGAGCTCCAGCCTGCTCACGGGGGAGACGTTCTTACGGACTGTAAACGCGGATTAAGTCATAACCTGGCAACCGCATGCAGAGCTCACTCTCCGGGTTGGATGTAGCCAGTAAACAAAAGAAGGTTTTTCATATAAATAATACTTGCTGCATTCACTTTAACATGAGGAACAAATTATATTTCCCTGTCTGCGGATCTGGTTTTGGAATATTATGATTGATTCTCATCTGTTATAATAACGTTTAATAAAACATGCACTCATGCTTAGATTTGACTGATGTTTTGATCCGGTGTTTGATGTATTTATTACACTCTGGAATCGTAGAGTGTTTAGGGGACACTAGTTTGTTGTGCTAAACTGTCTGCATTTTATTTGTATCTCTGCAGTGATAAAATGTGATGTACTCCAAATGTCTGCGTGTTATAAACGTTGATGGATTGGCTTTGGCAGATATGTACATGGAAAAAATCTGATCTTTGCTTCGACCCACAGCTCCTGTATCAGCGCCTCTCTACTGGAAATGTGCTGGTGTGTTTATTTGTTAATTTAGCCAACAGAGTGTGACCCTTATTTATTTATTTATTTATTTATTTATTTATTTATTTATTTATTTATTTTAAAGAAGACTTATAAAAATCAACCAAAAAATCAGTTGACGAAGTTGGTGCAGGACTGAAAATGTTGCTAGGCGGTTGCTACAGTACAGTGCTACAGTGGACGCTAATGTGTTGCTATGTGCCACCTTAAATTCACTGCCACCTTAAATGTAATCCTGACTTAAATTCACTGCCTCCTTAAATTTACTGATATCTTAAATACACTGCCACTTTGAATTCACTGCCACCTTAAATATACTACCACCTTCAGTTTACAAATACCTTAAACCCACTGCAGCCTTAAATTCATTGCTACCTTAAATGCAGTTCCACCTTAAATTCACGCCCACCTTAAATGTAATCCTAACTTAAATTCACTGCCTCCTTAAATGAACTGCCACCGTAAATTTACTGATATCTTAAATACAATGCCACCTTAAATTCATTGCTTCCCCTAAATGCAGTTCCACATTAAATTCACAGCCTGCTTAAATTCAGTGCTAGCTTAAATATGTAATATAAAATGATTGATCCGTGCACCTCTTAGCATATACTGGGCTCCATGAGAAGAGCTTTGGAGATGGTTAACACACATAACAATTGCACACATCACATCTCAATGTGGTGTTCATTTGTGTTAGTGTTAAAATGCAGCATATCACTTTCTCTTTTGCACGGCTCTCCAGCTGTTTTCGAGCTTTGTGTAATGTTTTTATTGTCCATTTTCCACTGCTGTAGTACCTACTCAGCGTAGAGAATATTTGTACCAGCATAATTGAATTGAACTGTGGTGAAATGCCTTGATTTCCTGAATTGTTTTCATGTGTCTTTGCGAAAGTGTAAATCAGTCTTTACTGTAGAGCAGGCATGTCAAACCGGGGACCTTCCTGGCCACAGTGCTGCGGAGATTAGCGTTTACCTTCATCTACCGCTCTGAATTCAGTTCATGAAGGCCTTACTGATCAGCTGATGAGCTGAATCAGGTGTGTTTAATGAGGCAGTGTGCTGAAGTCTGCAGTGTTTTGGCCAACGAGGAGTGGAGTCTGACACATGTGCTGTAGAGTGTAGGTGAGAGTTTGGTTTGTAGATTTGGAGGGAAAAGAGTTCTGAGCGTTTATACAGAGCCAGTAACAAAAGGTCAGACAGCTGCTCTGAACTCTGACCCTGAGTGACCACCACGTGTCAAAGGTCTGGATGAACAATGGCCAGGGCACCAGACTGAACAGAAGGGGAGAGAGGAGTGAGAGAGACGTGCACATGATGGACGATAAGGACGAAATGCGTTGTTGTGATTGTGCAGCAGTACATTGCTGTTGTGAGATGAATCAGTGATGACACAGTTAATACCCGGCCTGCATTAATTAGACCAAACCGTTTACTTCTGTTGGATTGTATGAATGTTGGTTCATCAAAACCCCTACAGAAACTTCTGGACTATAAGTCCAGACGTGATCTTGTAAGGAAAATGCAATCACGTTGCCCAGTTACGACGGATTCACTCTTATTGAAGTGGAGAACGCAAAACGCTTTCTGCTCAGGGGTCTCCATGTCCTGACGGGACTGAAGGGGCCATCTTCTGGTGACTGTCAGAAACTCTATGACCCCCTCTTTCAATTGGTATGTGATTGGTTCCTAGACGCCTCACATATATTTCATATATATATATATATATATTTTTTTTTTATTCATATATATACACACACACACACACACACACACACACACACAAACACACAGGGTGATTCTAAAAGATTCATCTGATTTCAAAGCGCCATATTTTTAAACTGTGAGGCGTTTAGGAACCAATCACAATCCAATTGAAAGAGGGGGTCATAGAGTTTCTGACAGTCACCAGAAGATGGCCCCTTCAGTCCGTCAGGACATGGAGACCCCTGAGCAGAAAGCGTTTTGCGTTCTCCACTTCTATAAGAGTGAATCCGTCGTAACTGATATAAAATCAGTTTTTGCTGTTTGATACTTTTTTCCTCCCAAAAGACGACAGTCTTAAATATATAAACAAAACTGCAAGATATAGGCTATATTACATGTTGCACATGCACATTTGTCAAACTCGTGTGTTATTATGCCTCATAATAATAAAAGCGGGAAAAATCCTGGACTATAAGTCCTCAAAATTTAACTAACTGAGCTTTACAAGTTCATTTACAGCCCGTCAGGTGTTTTCGGTAGCGTGTAGCTCTTACCTTCTGGTTGGAATGAGCGAGAGGAGATTTCCTAATGTGGCTCAGTCACTCCCAGCAAATAACCGGATGCAGGACTCTACACCTCTGTGGATGTTAGAAGCTGAGCATCCTTGTTGGTGTTACTTATTTGACCTGTTCAGACAGTTTGATTCCTGCTGCGACTCGCGTTTTCTCCTCGCTCCAGTAACAGACATTGGGGCGAGTCTTAGTGTAGTTGAGCCATCACACAGTCATCGTACAGTCAACCACTCTTAACCTGTCATAACTGCACTCGATTGGAAAGCTGAACAGAAGAGGAACGCCTTTTCCAGCTCGAGCCTCCATTTCGAACTGCTCGGCTAGTCGTCTGTCCAAGGGAGACGAAGCTGTAGTAGCTTCTTATTTGAATTTCCCTCAGGCGGCACAGTAAGTGCTGCACTGTTCTATGGTGAAATGGAGAATTCAGGTAAGAAGCTACCTTCATCTTCGTCCAATGTAGACCAGCCAAACAAGGTTCTTTCGAGAGTTTTTTGGAAGGTCAAATTATATAGAACTATAGGAACTATTCCTGGTATCACTCGTTTAACATGAAATTTACTTGTATACAATACACAGTGCCTATTGGCTTGCACCCCCCTGTATGGGAAAGGTTTTTTTTATATATTAATATATTTATGTCAGTAATACTGCATGTGTATGTATATATACGTTAAAAAGTAAAGTATGCCTTTTCCTTCAAATTCTATTAACATATAGATGCTAACACATAATATAAACAGTATTTTATTTAAAATGTCACAACATAAGCCTTCAGCCCGGTTAATATTTCCTTCCTTTCATGTAACCGATTATCCGTTATTTAACACTTGCGGACGCTCCTATCAAAATTAGTCGAAACACACATCCCTAATAGATGAAGGTGTTATTTTAAGGGTGTGTGAGAGTGTGAATACAGTACGCGGCATGCCTGGTTAATGCTATTCCATTGTAAGATAATGACTGATGATAATGGCTGACTAATTCCTCAGGCAATTCGGCGTTCTTTCAGGAAGGAGCTGTATTTGTGTGTGTGTGTGTGTGTGTGTGTGTGTGTGTGTGTGTGTGTGTGTGTGAGAGAGAATGGGAATGTTACTGGGCCATTTGGCAGGCCTGAGGCCGATGAATGAAAAGCCGTAGTGGTCTGACAGTGCTGCTTCACTGGGAGATGGATCATGTGCTTACTGAGAGAGCGCTGAAGTGTGTGTGTGTGTGTGAGTGTGTTAAATAACCCAAATGAAAGCTACTGAGTTGTTTTCCCACTGGAGCTGAATACCAGAGTGGCTGTGGAGCCCAAACGGTAGTTTGTGGACGTGTTGTTGGTTCATAAGTGGTCGGCCTAATTGCATAAGCAGCTGCTTTGGGGAACAGATTTGAAAGCTCGAATTCTTGCGTCTCAGTTGTTCTGAAATGAGGACGGAGCTGTGAAACCGAAAAAGCTGACATGGGGAACCTGCTTACATTTACTGTTTAACACTTAGCAGTTGTTTTAGGGGTATTCTGTGGTCAGAATGTCAGGTATGTATCTAGAAAGCCTTGCTAAGAACTGCTTCTCTGCTCTTCTGCTGTTCTACATTCCTACCCCTCTAGTCCAAATGTGGTAGAGACGGTTGGCGTCTGCTGATTGTTTCTTTAGTTTTGCACTGGAGCTGTGAAGCTCGGTTAGCTCACAGGTAGCAGAGTAATGTAGAGCCAAGCTGAGAAGCTCTCCACACTCCTTTTGTTCCTCAAGGATGGAAAGAAACCTTCTCTCTCTCACTGTTTGCCTGCTTTGTATAGAGCAAAGGATTGTTTTTGCTCTCAGAGATATTTTATTTGTTTGTTTTTTGCAATCTTAAAAAAAAAAAATCCTGTTGCGTCTGGTTTGTATAAAGTGTGCTGTGTGCGGCATGCCAGCAGTTTGTAAGCAAAACTGTTAATAAATGTAATGTCTGTGCTGTACTGTACAATCTAGGACAGGGTAGGCAAGCCAAGTGTTAAGAAGAGCCATTTTGTCAAGTATCAAGGAGATCTAGCCACCGTAGCCACAGCATTTCATATCAATTTTATTAAGTAACATTACACCATCTTGGCTGTAAATATGTCTCAGTATGTGCTAATGTCCTAGAATGGGCTACAAATGCAGCATAAAAGAAAATGCAGACTTACTTTGAGCTTTAGCTCAGCTATAGCTGCTTTTCTCGCATCTCCAGCAGGAAACTTTTCCGCAAAAGTAAACAGTTTCTTGTAAAATGTCTCTCAACGTTTGACTTTTACAAGGCTGAAGTCGCTTCTCATTCGCCAGCGTCTTACTCTATTTTCCCGTTCCACCTTAAATGGTGCCTGAGACTTCAGAATGTAGCTAACTATGTAGCTAACTGTTGCACCATTTAAGGTGGAACGGGAAAATTTAACAAAACAAGAAGCTGGCGAATGAGAAGCGACTTCAGCTTCATGACTTTTTAGCGTTCGACAGTTTCTGGTTGCAGATTAAACATATCAGGAAACCAGCTGGAGTGAATATAAATGCAAATAAGTCAATTAATCTCCAGATTAGCCTTTTCATTAGCTACTAGCTGGGCCAGATTGTTGTCTGGGTTGCTGTGTGACCAGAAGTCTGTGCGCCAACCTTCAGGGTTAAAGGTGGAATTATCTACAAGTTCTCTAGTTCTACATTAACTCCAGCGTTTAAGACCATTTATTAGTAAACTGTGTTGAATGATCAGCAGAGCTTTATTTCACTGTAAAGGAGGATTATTTTATTATTACCTAAAGAATCAATGACGTGAAAACGCAACACAAACAGCTACCGTTCTTGCTTGTGTCCATTGTGAAATAACAAGTGCTGTGTAGTGGTTCCAGAGTAAGATGAATGCAGCGTCGCGTCTGGTGTGAAATGGGTGTAATTCTGATAAGAAAAATAATGTATGAATATTGTTTATTCGCATCACGTTACTAGTAGACTTCAGACAAACGTGTCTCGGCTGATCGACTACATTCGGAATAAGACAGTAAAACTGTGTGTTGATTTTTCGAACTGTTCCTTTAAAACACATCTGAAATGGCTGCCAGCTGTGGTTCAGATTTTAATATCGTCGCAGTAGCAGCGGCTTTTGAATAACACCCTCACCACCAAAACACAGTGTGTGGTGTTGTGTTAGTAAACATGGGACATGCCCTGCAGTGTTTATGGCACTGTTTCTGACTGAGGCCTTAAATCACTCAGTAGCGTCCGCAATCATGCAGTCAGAGTGAGAGAGGGAGGGAGAGAGAGAGAGAGAGAAGAAAGAGAGAGAGAGCTGATCTCACCTCAGCTCATTAGCTCCAGCTCGAGTGCATCTGTTGTTGTTATTTTATTTATTTATTTATTTATTTTTATGCCTTTTTTTTTTATTGCTCTTGTGTGCTGTGTGGTTTTTCACATAATTAGCTCAGTGATTAGGATCCAGGCTGGAAGGCTTCTAAACGGAGAATGATGTCGGAATCACTCGCAATAAAGCAGTCAGTGTTTCTCTTGCTGCGTGTGGGTGTGAGGAGGAGAGAGCTGTCAGCTTTTAATTGAAGAGGAGTGTTTGAGCTTGAAATATGGGGGACGCTAATAGCAAAGCACTTATTACTCGGCATCCACAATCAGAATTCGTGTTCCACGTGTGCACTTTGGCTATTTTAATGACCAAGTTACTTGTTTTAAATTATTTTCGCCAGTCTGTGTTGTTTTAAAGGTAAATAAAGTGAGGCAGGTGAGTGCTCTCACTGTGTATTTGAACGCTGCTGTCACACCTGTACCAAAGTCTTACCATAGTAATGCATGACGCAGTGTGCTAAGGTGTTTCCTCTTACTTTTGTTGAAGCTTTTTATTTGATTCATGGTATTTAAACAGATTTAAAACAGGCAACTGATTCTCCATTTCAGAATTTAAATGTCAGTTTAAAGAGCAAATCATGAAAATAGTTTATGTTGCAGCTTTGTTTTTACAAAGTACAGCGTTTCATGTGATCGTTTAGCACATAAAGTGTTGAAAAAAGGTAAACAAATAAAAAAACGGCCGTCATCCAATTTGGCTGTAACATTGGACATTGGAACTGATAAGTGATAAGTGCTTCTTATCTCCCTTGGCTCTCTTCAGTACATGGTGTTTGTTCGAGTTGCATGAGGTGGACAAAATAGTAGTGATTGTACTGTTGCAATCACAACACTGTTGCAATTCATATATATATATATATGAATTGCTTTTGTCAGAAGAAAACTTTGTATCTCCATTTTTGATGTTTTTCAGTTTTTGACATACATTTTGTGTAAATGTCATGATGAATAGACTAAAAGAAACGGCCCAAAATGACTTGGAAAAAAGTCTGGTTCCATTGACTTACATTAAAAGTAGATTTTTTCCTTCACTTGTAAAGTTACCATTTTGGAGAGAGCTTCTTCTGAGAACAGCGATATATATATATATATATATATATATATATATATATATATATATATATATATATATATATATATATATATTTAGGTGCATTTGCCTGCAATATTTTGACTAAAATAGTATACATACATTAATTCACCTACTTTAGAAATTAGTGGGTGGGGCTAGTAACCTCAGTTACCCACAAATCCCATCATCAGATCTTATTCTCAGCAAACAACAGCAGCTCACAAAGTAAGCGGTTCTACTTTTCGAGTCTGTATGCCGCTTGCTGTGAGCCCTCCTGCTACATTTATCAGGAAGTCTGTAGACACCAGCTCATCCAGCGTTTCCTCTGAAATGAAACGTGTTAACAGGGAGTTTGTTCCCCTTTGCTGCAGTAACAGCATCTACTCTTGTCGGAAGGCTTTACTGTAGATGTTGGAACATTGCTGTGAGGATTTGATTGCATTTAGGCCATAAGCGTATTAATGAGGTCAGGTACTGATGTTAGATGGTCATTTCTGGACACTCCAACCCCAAAGGTATTTCCATTGTTTGAAAACACACCCGCTGGGTGCTTCAGAAATCAGAACAAAACAGTCCGAGCTAAACAAGCTGTGTCAGGTTAGTGCGATGTTATTTTACAGTGCACTCTCAGGAAGAAGGGTAGTAGACTGTCACTGGGGTGGTACATCTTTAGCCAGGGAACATAACTGTACCATAATCCACACTGACTCCACACACCCCGTCTCATCTCCAGGCTTTGTCCTTTATTGTTCTGTTTTAAAAAGGTACAAATTCCCACTTTTCACCTGGAAAAACCTATTTAAGGTTCACAATCAGACCTTAAAACCACTGTAGTACCTTTGAGGGAACATCTACATTGTTTGTACCTGGATGAATGAAAAATGTACCAGCACAGAACCTTTATTTCTAACAGTGTATGTAGTAAGAGTGGCAGCATTCAGGAAGAATGGCCTCATTAACCCAATTAATGCTACATTATTAACTCTATTACTGCTGTATCATCTGAAACCGCAGTACAGTGATATACTGGGTAATTTTCATGGTACTCAGTTTTATGAGTTTTGCCCGGCACTAACAGCAAAATATTAAAACTGCGCTGGTGAATCAATGGTGACCTAGTTATATTATGCAATAGATTGTGCAGCCGTACTATGTGAGTATGAGAGGGGGGGGGTGGGGGGTGGAAAGAGGAGGGAGAGAGATGAAACGAGAGTGAAAGAGAGAGAGAAGTATCTGTAAAGGTCTGTCTGGTCCTCTGGGGGGGATTGAGAGTGAGTGAGTGCAGCGCAGAGCTGTGAAAGAGAAAACGGCTGATGGAGGGATGGGGATGGGGGATGGGGGATGGGGTGGGAGGGGGAGAGAGAGAAAGAGAGAGAGAGAGGGGTGAGTGAGTTCATCCTGCTGCTGGCAGGCAGCCAAAGCTCTGTGTGTGTGTGTGTGTGTGTGTGTGTGTGTGTGTGTGTGTGTGTATCAGTGCCAGAGGGAGTGTGTTTCCCCTCCTGTCTGCAGACCAGCCGCTCTTTATCCTCCCTATAACTCTCTCTCTCTCTCTCTCTCTCTCTCTCTCTCTCTCTCTCTCTCTCTCCCTCCCTCCCTCCCTCCCTCCATACACACACTTTCTTCACACGTTCTTCACACAGACGTCTTTCTCTCGATCCACAGGAGTTCTTTTCTTTCCAAACCTTTGAGTGGTTTTAATCCATCTCTCTGTATCTCTCTCTGTTCTCTTCTCTCCTCTCTTTCATCTCCTCCTCTCTGGCTCTCTCCTCTCCTTTTCTGTCCTCCTTTCTCTCTCTCGCTCTCTCTCTTTCTATACCTTTTTTCATTTGCCTCTCTTTTCACTCTTCTTCTCTCTCTCACTCTTTTTCTTTTTCTGCAGTCTCGTCCTTTTTTCTCCTTTTTTTCCTCTTGTCTCTCTCACTCTCCTTCGTTTTTCTCTTTTTCTGTCTCCTTTGTCTTCTTGTCTTCTCTTTCTCTTTTTTTTCTCGTCTTCAGTCTTTCTCGTCAAATTCATTCTCTCTTTGCCTCGTCCTCCTTTTTCTTCACCCCCACCCCCACGTACCCATCCATGGTAACCAAATCCACTCAGACTGCAGTGCCATGTAGGGACAGTTTATTAGTTATTAGCTGTTAGTTATTAGTTATTTATTTTTTTTTCTTGTGTGGTTCTCTTTAGTATGTTACCTTTGTGAACTGGTCCTGGGCCAGGCTGTAAGATATAGGGTCGGTCTCTCTCTCTCGAAGATAGCTGAATTAATGAATCAGACATAAGGCCGGGCCGATAAAGTCGATAATATCGGCCGATATTAAGCACTCGCAGCATTATATGTATCTGCTGATAATACAGCGGAAAATCAATAGTTAGTGCCATTTTTTGATGCGCCACACGTGGGATTAGAGCTCATCATCTCCTGATATTAAGGCATAACGTTTTGGAAAATGTGTTTAATGATAAATGTGAGATAAAGTAGCTCAAAATACTCAGTGTTTGTGGTTCTGGTCGGGACGGTGGCCTTAGGTAACCTGTAGTACGAAGTTGTGTGCTCTTGCTTTGACACTGCAGCTTGAGCCTTTGTGTTAAATCTGCTTAGCTCAGACAAATCTGTGAAGTGTGTGTGTGTGTGTGTGTGTGTGTGTGTGTGTGTGTGTGTTCTGATGTTCCTTTAGACACCTGTGTGTATTTATAGCTTTGTGCTTTTACAGAGAGATTTGCTGACGTCTGCTCTTTTCTTGTCCTTTCCAACCTCAAACTCTAATCTGCTGCTGCAGGATGTTAACATTAAAGTGCAGAATAATCTCTCTTTATGCGATGCGAGGGTGTGTGTTGCATTGCTGCATGTGTGTAGGAAAAGGCAGCATGGCTAAAAAATGTTTTTCTTTTTTTTTTTTCCATTTTTAAGCCTTTTGATGATGATAAACAATATACACCACATCTGGATGGAAACAGTCATTTTTCAGGTGGAAGAATCATTAATTGGACTAAACAGCTTTTCTTTTTAATGCAATACAGCGTGAACCGCCAGGTTTAACAGTTTCTGCCCTCAAGCTGTTAAACTGGTCACACCTACAGCACCCATGACACCAATAACACAGCTAGCAAGTTAAGGTACATTGCAAATAACAACAAATGTTTTCCAACAAATTTGAAGCATTTTGTTTATTTGGTTCAAGCTGTTCTTTAGCCGTGGCACATAATAGTGCTGATTGAATACTGGCGGGCGTCTCACTATCTCAGTGTATATAGCAATAGAATCGCAGTATGTTATTTCTAGGGATGCTCAATGATATCGGAATCATATCTGAATCAGATTCATCATTCAGTGGACGCATTCTTAGATTTGTCCAATGCTTTAAACCGTTATTTGATTATGCACTTTGTTATTTAGTCCCAGTGGAATATATTGGCATTGACAGAATCAGTATCAACCCACAAAACATATCGGTGCATCTAGTAATCTCTCCATATCGTGCAGCCCTAAATCCATAAACACGTGCTCTCAGAGATCAGTGAGCCTAAAATGAGCCCACGTTTTTGTGTGTAAATGAGTCTGAGCTGCAGGAAGGAAGTGGGCCGGTGGCGTGCCCCTCTCTGTGTAGTAAAAACAGAGTAGGAGGAGGAAAGGGGAAGAGAGATCAGCTTTAGTGGAACAGGCAGGAGGAGAGAGGGCAGCTTTCAGACTGAACTTTAACCACACAGAGCTGAGGAAATGATTTATACTACACTACAGGACTGAGTTTCTGCAGGGGTTGTTGAATTTTCCAGTATTTTCAGAGTTTGAGTTGATGACTATACCTGTTTATTAATAGACAGTGAGGAGATAAGTGATAGATAAAGGGCTTATAATAAAGTTTATAGTGTAAAAAAAAAAAATACAGAAACACAGTTCCTGTATAAAATGTACAAAATGTTTAATCACGTAAAGGTTTAATACTTTATCAGTCGGTACTTGACTGGGAATTTCTTTTGGTGCTGCTCAGACACACAAACAATATACACTCATACACAAAACATACAGTCTCAATAATAATAACAAGCATCGACGTAAAATAAACAAGGTTAAGATTGTGGAGTGGAGTTCAAAGGTCTGATAGCGGAAACGGAGATGTTCTACATAAGATGCTTTGAAATCTTTTGCCGGAAGGGAGCTCTTTAAAAAGGTTCTGTGTGGGGTGTGAACTGTCTGCATACACTTTTACTGCTTTTTTCCATCCTTTTGGTGTGTAGAGAAGCAGCGGATGGAAGTTCACAACCCATGATTTAGGAGGCAGCGCACACCACTTTCTCCAGCTGCTCTCTCTCATAGAGATGCACCGATACCACTTTTTCCCTTCCGATACCGATACCTGATCCTAACTCACCTATAAGTCCTGATATTTATGCAATTACATTTAAATATATTTTATTTTGGTAAAATATGTCACATATAGAACGCACTCAGCTTGGCTAGAAGGCGTTTACTTGTTGGATTATAATTTTTAGATGCTAAAGAAAACTTATTTTGTTGATTTACTGTATATATTTAGTATTTCCTATCTTTTTTCTAGCATATTTATACGTTTATTATGCAAAACAGTGAAAAACAGAGCTGAGCAGTGTACAGATAAACCTGTGGTGTTTACACATCGGCACACAGCAGCTTCTCTGGCTCAAAAACGGAGTTGAATTTTGTTTCAGATCCAAATTTCTTAAGTCTTTTTTCTCATACATGCAACTTGTTCACTCCTGTTGCTTCTCTGAGCGTCAGTTCAGTAAATATCAGTGTTTTTTGTGACTTGGTTGAAGCGGCGGGCCACGAGACCCCGCTGCTAAGTGGTGCTGCTGACCGACGGAGGCGCACCGCAGACGGGGCTAGTGGACGCACAGGCCCGACTAGTGGGCTGCTATGCTAAAGGCTAAATGCTATCACTACGCCACCGGTTCCTTCCGCTCTTTTAATAACGATAACTCGGACTGTAAGTGAACATAAAGTGGCAGACGAGTGACAGGTAAGCGGCTCTGTTAGCATTTTGAGCATTTTTACTGCATTTTGCCTTGAGCAAGTTCTGTCCTCTGGCGCGCATGTACGCATCAGAAATTGATCTGTGGTATCGGTCATATGTATCGGTATCCCAATCACCGATACTGATATTCGTTTAAATGCCGGTGTTGGTGCAACGCTACTCTCTCATATGCTGCTGTACCACCACAAACACACATGGAGGAGGTCCACACACTTTCCGCAGTCACTCTATAAGAGCAGGTCATACATGCTGTAAGTGTTTGATGTAAGTGGGTGGGCAAAAATATAACATCATGATACATCAGGACATTTTCTCGATGCATGTGTTGGAAAGCTGGGAACAGACAAAAATACAAAACGTTTTAAAAGCTATGAATCCATAGATTTTCAACATTTACTTAAAGTAGAGCTACTGCACTACTTTTATTTACAACACTCGCTGCACTACTTTTATTTACGACACACTGCACTACTTTTATTTACGACACTCGCTGCACTACTTTTATTTACGACACTCACTGCACTATTATTTACGACACTCACTGCACTACTTTTATTTACGACACTCACTGCACTATTATTTACAACACTCGCTGCACTACTTTTATTTACGACACTCGCTGCGCTACTTTTATTTACGACACACTGCACTACTTTTATTTACGACACTCGCTGCACTACTTTTATTTACGACACTCACTGCACTATTATTTACAACACTCGCTGCACTACTTTTATTTACGACACTCGCTGCGCTACTTTTATTTACGACACACTGCACTACTTTTATTTACGACACTCGCTGCACTACTTTTATTTACGACACTCACTGCACTATTATTTACGACACTCACTGCACTACTTTTATTTACGACACTCACTGCACTACTTTTATTTACGACACTCGCTGCACTACTTTTATTTACGACACACTGCACTACTTTTATTTACGACACACTGCACTACTTTTATTTACGACACTCGCTGCACTACTTTTATTTACGACACTCACTGCACTATTATTTACGACACTCACTGCACTACTTTTATTTACGACACTCACTGCACTACTTTTATTTACAACACTCACTGCGCTACTTTTATTTACGACACTCACTGCGCTACTTTTATTTACGACACTCGCTGCGCTACTTTTATTTACAACACTCACTGCACTACTTTTATTTAAAAAGGATTAAATATGCTGTCTTTGAAATAAACCTGCATTATATCCTTGTTCTTTAAGTGCTGACACTGATATTCACATTTTAGCCATAAAAAAACACGCTGTTGTGATCCAGTTTGTCATGATAGTGATGAGTATCGTCATTTTGCCCACCCCTGGTTGAGCTTCCAGGCAGTATAAACATTTGGAAACGCGTCTAAGTTACTGCAAATGATCAGGCACCCGAGAACCTCTGAGACTGGAGAAGATATCTGATGGGTTTGGCATCCGTCTGTTGTTGTTGTTTTTTACATGTTGGATGGCAAACAGTCATAATTAGCGAAAGCGATAACGCGACAGAATTTAGAGCCGAACTTGAAAATTTGTTGGGTCGCTTAGCAACAAGTGCCACCCTGAGCTGGAGAGAAAAACAGTGTGAAATGTAGTGGATGAGTTTGGGAAGAACTTCAGTTGGTTTAGAGACTTAAAGGAGACCAAATAAACAAACCTGCTTTTTCTTTGCCAATTAGCATATGTGTGAGGTCTGCTTGTCACTGTGTATTTCATTCCAGGACTTGTGGATCGTGAAGTCTCTGCATTTTTGGCATATTTTCCTTTCAAAAAACAGGGCTGTGATTCAACAGGCTGTTCAGATTTTCTTCTCTCTCTCTTTTTTTTTTTTTAACATGCCCACCACTTTCCCCGCTAATCAGAGGACTATTAAATCTTTATTTTTATTTGTAATTTATTCATAAAGGAGGACAAGTAAGCATAAACAGATACACCAAGAAGATAAAGAAAAAATATAATGCATATAAAATGAAAATAACATAGTAATGGGAATCCAACCCCAGAATAACCACACCCACCAACCCCTCCACTAGCATAACCACACCCACCAACCCCTCCACTAGGATAACCACACCCACCAACCCCTCCACTAGCATAACCACACCCACTAAACCCTCCACTAGGATAACCACACCCACTAAACCCTCCACTAGAATAATCAACCCCTCCACTAGAATAACCACACCCACCAACCCCTCCACTAGGATAACCACACCCACCAACCCCTCCACTAGGATAACCACACCCACCAACCCCTCCACTAGCATAACCACACCCACCAACCCCTCCACTAGGATAACCACACCCACTAAACCCTCCACTAGGATAACCACACCCACTAAACCCTCCACTAGAATAATCAACCCCTCCACTAGGATAACCACACCCACCAACCCCTCCACTAGAATAACCAACCCCTCCACTAGAATAGCCACACCCACTAACCCCTCCACTAGAATAACCAACCCCTCCACTAGAATAATCACACCCACTTAACCCTCCACTAGGATAACCACACCCACCAACCCCTCCACTAGAATAACCACACCCACCAACCCCTCCACTAGAATAACCACACCCACTAACCCCTCCACTAGAATAACCAACCCCTCCACTAGAATAACCAACCCCTCCACTAGAATAACCACACCCACTTAACCCTCCACTAGGATAACCACACCCACTTAACCCTCCACTAGGATAACCACACCCACCAACCCCTCCACTAGAATAACCACACCCACCAACCCCTCCACTAGAATAACCACACCCACCAACCCCTCCACTAGAATAACCACACCCCCTAACCCCTCCACTAGAATAACCACACCCACCAACCCCTCCACTAGAATAACCACACCCACCAATCCCTCCACTAGGATAACCACACCCACTAAACCCTCCACTAGGATAACCACACCCACCAACCCCTCCACTAGAATAACCACACCCACCAACCCCTCCACTAGAATAACCACACCCACTAACCCCTCCACTAGAATAACCACACCCACTAACCCCTCCACTAGAATAACCACACCCACTTAACCCTCCACTAGGATAACCACACCCACCAACCCCTCCACTAGAATAACCACACCCACTAAACCCCTCCACTAGAATAACCACACCCACCAATCCCTCCACTAGGATAACCACACCCACCAACCCCTCCACTAGAATAACCACACCCACCAACCCCTCCACTAGAATAACCACACCCACCACTCTTAAACAAGAATAACCACACGCTGAGTTTTCTGACCTTAATTAGACCAGTGATGTGAAACTGCTGTGTAGAAGAAGCCTATTGTAAACACAGGTTGCTTAGACGTCTCTGACGGGTCTGTGTCAGACTGTTAGCGCTGCATTCCTGTGTGTTGGCTAAGTCAGCAGGATAGCATCGTCAATAAACCAGCCTACACTCATGAAAGAAGAGAAATGATGACTGTGTAGATGTTGTTGCACAGATCACTAATGAACATGCTGCTGTCGGTAGTTGATCGGTACTGGTTGCTTGTGAACTTTGGTGATCAAATAATGCAGTTTCATTTTCTGCCACAGTTGATAGAATGTCAGTTCACCACAATGTACAGTTGTTTTTGTTCTTACAATTGATTATAATAACAATAATAATAATGTTTAATTAATTGAGCTTTTCCCCCCCCCCAAAAAATACAGTTCTCAGGCTTTGTACCAACATCAAAATCAATTCTGTCTGTTTTCCACTACTGTGTAAACGTCTCATCCCGTCACGTTTGTGTATTCAGTGTATTTTTAAACTGACTCACTGACTCATACCGAAATAATCGTTTTGAATCAGACCTTGGTGAATATGTGAGATTTTATCATGCGCTGAATCATTTCCTAATCAGTTTACACCCCTATTTGAGCGTACGCAGAACCTGGAAATGATCTAAGTGATCACATCAGTACACAACAGGGCAGAGAGAGAGAGAGAGAGAGAGAGAGAGAGAGAGGAATGAATACAGTGATCTGTTCACACAGAGCAGACACATCCTCTATCCTGCCATCAGCAGGTGTTTACTACAAGCCGTCTCGCTCTTTCTTCTCACTGTTTTTCTCTTGCTTTTCTTTTACATTTTTCCTCTCTCTCTCTCTCTCTCTCGCACTGAGTGAACTCAGAGCAGCTGTCGGTCTGTCCTCTTCTCTGAGGATCTGGGTTTCTCTGTTCTCCTCTGAGAGCGGTTCTTTCCTCCTTGTGTACATCCAGCAGCGGGTCAGAGTGCAGGAGAGACACCGTCAGTCACAGCGACGTCCCTAACCGACGTCTTACGTTAACATCTCTGTTACAGTCATATCCTCACTGTAACCGGGGCTGTAAAAGTGCATCATGATGTATCAGTCTGAAAAGTGGTGATTCAACTGCTTAATTAAAAATTAATCAGTTTTAATATTAAAATATGTGTCTATGTTGTGATAAACACACTGAAATACTTCTTTTGCACTACTTCTAGCGATATTTGATAGATTTATAAGACTATTTGATGTGTTTGTGTCGACTGTGTACTCGTGTGAGGAGTAAGAGTGCATGAATTAGTGTCATTTTTAACTTCAGACATTTAAAAGGTGCAAGATGGCAATTTAGTCGCATTCATTTTGGAATATTAGTCGATTAATGTAGTAATGTTTAGTGAAGAATTCTCAGTTTTAGGCCAGAAAACTCTTTGGCCTTTTTGTACATATAGGTTCCTAATTGAATTGAATCACTGTGAGGTCAGATTTGCAGCCCTGATCTTAACTCTCTCTTCTCTCTTTTTTTTCTCTCCAGGTCGTTGACTGTCAGAACTCAGTACTCCAGAATGGACAGCGTGTGCGTCCCAGCTATGCCCACATCCTGTGTTTAGAGGAAGTTGTGTAATCAGCATGTCCTCTCACCCGCAGTCGGTGCCACAGAGCCGCAGGGCTGTGGACGCTCGCCACCTGCCAAACCCCGCCGGCCTCCCCATGCAGCTGGCCCGCGCGCACACGGTACACACATCACACAGAAACATGAGCTTTCAAAGCCGTTTGTTTGTATGACGTACCGGCTTCATATAAGAGCTTTTGGGCTTCTCTGAAATGTCGGCCATTTTCCGAAGTGGAGAACAACACTCATTATAACCTTCACTCGCTGAATACGACTTGACCACTTGACAGATAAGTCAGGGGTCAGCAAACCAAACAATAAGAAGAGCCATCGCTTTTCCCGCATCTCCGGCAGGAAACTTTCCCTCAATAGTAGAAGAGTTTCTTGTAAAATGTCTCTCAACGGTTGACTTTTTACGAGGCTGAAGTCGCTTCTCATTCGCCAGCTTCTTGTTCGAAGTTTCCTGTTCCACCTGAAATGGTGCCTGAGGTGCCAGAATGTACCTGCTGCACAATTTAAGGTGGAACAGGAGCATTTGTGAATAAGAAACTGACTTCAGGCTCATGACTCATGACGTTGCAGATTAAACGGAGTGATTATAAATGCAAATAAATTTGTTCGTCCAAGTAAGTCTGTTTAAGGATACTTAACAGCTCCTCACAGTTTGAGGCAAGTGTAGTGATTTAAGTGTGCAGCACTGATTAGGGATGAGTTCAGCTAATCAGGCAATAAGCTAATTTATTTTGAGTAATCCGTGTTGTAATTTTACAGGAAGATAATGTAAAGCGAGGTCAGTGCACTTGAGCTATAATTAGATGCTGCTGCTACACTGTACCAAAATGTCGAAGCATATTTGTCAAGTTCAAAAGCATGCTTGGTGAATCCCCACTGCTAATTTTTACTTGTTAGCTTCTAGAGATGTGTTTGATTAACTTCTTACTAACAAATACATACATTTTCGACCAGTGCTCAGTTAAAACGTTCAATTTCACATAAACAATTGTTATTTAAAAAGGTGACCCAAGGGCTAAAAAGGTGTCCCCAAGAGCTAACGGTCAGTCTGAGTAGTTAGTCCCATAACAAAATAGCCTCAGAGCTGTGAGCTGCCAACTTTTTGTTGAGTATTATTTAAATTATGGTTATGATCTTCAAGCTAGCCCAGCGCAGGCCATGACGAAAACGTGGTAAATGTAAGTGAGTAAACTACGTGATGTTAATGTTATATCTGTCATGTTAGCTCACGTTTTTTCATTCAGTTAATCCTAAAGCCTTGTTTATATGCAATGCAGTGCTGTGTTTGATGATTTCATGGGTTGTGTCTGATTTTTGTTTGTCAGTTAATGATTATTTATGGACTAATAACGTTCATAAGCCTATTAGCTACATTAGCCGTGTAGTTGCAGTGCAAAACTAAATAAGCAAGCTTCATGCTAAATGTCTTGACTGATCGACCGAGGAATGGGGAAACAGGCCTGTATTCACAGTGAACGATCTGGCTGTAGGAGGGCAGCTTGGGTTACAGGCTAATCGGGTGATCTTATGATGTAAGATACTAAACGCTAACCCGGCTAATGGATTAATCTATGGCCTTTCCATTTCTAGTGCAGTGACACATGCAGTTCTGTTTATATAGCCCTGCAGTGTTTTATGTGTAGTTTTATTGCTCTTTTTTACTGTAAGACTTATTTCTTTATGAGAGGAAGCGTTCACAGTTTGTCAGACTGCCAGCCAGCAGCGATTGGACACTGCCGTTTTTGTTTTCGCGGCGGTAGCCTGGTCAGGAGGTTGATTCAGGGACATGAGCAGCTTTGTTTTTTTTCATTGCCCTGTTCCAGTCAGTGCCCTGTGCTGGTACAGGACAGACAGATGGGTGACTGTAGCAGAATAGATACAGGCCTGTTTCATTTGGCCTGTGTGTGCTCCTACTGTACGCTAGCTGATGTCGGTACCAGCAGGGCCACATTGGAGCAGGTGCACTCATTGCGCTCACTGTTTGGCACAGCGTGAGCGAATGTAAGCCTGTATTACATCGTCTGTGTGTGGTCTTGTGTGCCTAACAGGATGTTGGCATGGTGGACTTCCACCCGCGGGACTACACTTCCCACCTGGCCCATGGAGCCCTGGCCCAGCCCCACCGCCGCAGACCGTCGTTGCTATCAGAGTTCCAGCCCGGGAGCGAGAGGTAGGGTTCACACACATACACGGTCGGTTCTACAGGCAACTGTGTCCCTCTCTGGACTGGAGTCCTATTTTTTTAATACGCTCATATCCTACATTTTTCCTGTATTTTATTTTGCCCTTGAGGACCACTTATAATATTGCTGTGGTTGTATGCATCAAAATAAGTCATCATTCATTTTCCCATGGCCATTTTTTTCAAACCCTTCTTTATCCCTTAGAATTGACTGTTTCTGTCACTCTGCCTTCAACACTGATATACTGTTGTTTTGTACAAGTATTAACACCAACGGTTAAATCACACGCACAGTAATTGTGCATTAAAATATGCAGGAATGTGTTCGCTGTAGAAGATGCATTAACTTAGAAAATCTACAAAACGTTTATTTTGATTAAGGGTGCCCAAATTTTTTTATACAACTCAGTGTAAATGAGCTCGGTCCTGATCAGCTGTGCTGTAACAGGCCTCGTTTTAAAAGCAGTCTAGTCTGAAACACTCATTATAACTTCAGTGTGTTTGAGGTGAGCTACGCTTCTGTAGGCTGGAATTGACAGATGTTTTTTTTTGTGACCTCTCAAAAACAGTGAATTCAAAACAGGCTGATTTTGTGTTTTACGACTGGATGATGAAACATTTGAAACTTTAACAGTGTGTACATACTATAATAAACTCTTTATTTCAAAACATGAGGCATTCCATGGTAGTTTTCCATGATAATGGCAGGTTATGGCAGAGGGTTTTAGACAGCAGTATGCCGCAAGAGGCTGCGGTAAAGTGATTTTACTGCCGTTAGGCCTTGATGTGCAACGTGAAAAAAGACAGTAGGATGAAATACACCAGGGTTCATAACATAATAGGATTTTTAGTAGTAGGCGGAATAACCATTTCTACCATGATGTAGTTTTTAGATGAGTGTTTTGTTTCTGTGCTTTTAAATACTGGCGTATCACAAAGGTAGGATCATATCTTGATGGGACCTGTAGTGATTCCCAGCCCAGCTTATTCCCAGTCCAGTTTGCCTCAGTTTTTGATGGACCGATCAGTGTTTTTGGGGCTGATACCAACTGATATGAGCTTTTAAGCACAATTGGCCGATCGAGGGCGGGGCTGGATGACAATTTAAAGGTGCAGAAGCGATTTTCAGCAGCAAAACTCCCTCAAAACTCCAGCAGCACTGCTGTGTCTGATCCACTCAGACCAGCGCAACACACACTAACACACCACCACCGCGTCAGTGTTACTGCAGTGCTGAGAATGATCCACCACCCAAATAGTACCTGCTCAGTGAGGGTCCGTGGGGGTCCTGACCACTGAAGAACAGGGTAAAAGGGGGCTAACAAAGTATCAGAGAAACAGATGGACTACAGTCTGTAACTGTAGAACTACAAAGTGCACCTATATAGTAGGAGCTGATAAAATGGACAATGAGCGTAGAAACAAGGAGGTGGTCATAATGTCATGCCTGATCGTGTGTATATGTTTTCAAGATGCTGTGTTGTTGTTGGTTCTTCTGAAGCTTACATGGCCACTCTTTGATAAACTCACCCCACTATATTACTGTGTTACTGCAGAGAGCAGACATTTCTCAGAATCTGCCGAGAAGTTTTCACGCTTGCTTTCAAGATTGATGAGACGTAATAAACACAAGGTTCCTCTTATGATTTCCTAGCATTTCGAGGTTAAAAGAAAATGAAATGAAATCCACCGCAGCATGAAAGACTCTCTATAAGAGCCTCTCACGCATTTGAATGGATGAACACTTTACAAAAGCCACAGTTCATGCAGGAGCAGCGGTTTTTCATCAGTGATAAGAGAGGAGAAACTGGCTCTACAGAACAGCCGTAAATCCATCATTCATTTCCTTTAAGAATAGCTGTTTGTCTAATGCTCTTGAGGCGACCCTGGCTGGGCAAAACACGGCACGATAAAATCAATCCCGCTGAAGGCGTTCTCCTCAGAAACTCAGTATAAAGACTTTCAGATCGTTTTTGTCTGAGTGGATGTGATATGCCTTTCCTTCTTCTGTGTGCAGTAGCTCTCCCGGGCCTCGCTGCTGCAGATTCACTTCCCCATCTCATATTTGGAGTGACACGTAGTTTCAAAGCATTTCACGTATTGCATAAGTGTTACGTAATAGCTGCTTAGCGTGCACTGGCACAGTGCTTCCCTCCGGCTAATGCAGGCAGACAGGGCAGCACACTGAGACACAGTGCACTTATATAGGGCAGGATTTCTAAGCTCAATACAGGAAGCACACCACTGAGATCTTTCACGTTCAGTGAGTGATCAGTTTAACGGTTGCGATAGGCCGATCCATGTTCTGCCCACAAATGTGCCCTTTCTTTGCTGCAGTTGCCAACTTAGACAGGCTTTACAGAACGTTGATACTAAAGCCTGCTTTAAGTGTAGCATATAACCTGGCTTTTGCTTGTAAATTTATGTACATTTTAGAGAAATAAACATATAAATACAAGTCAAAGATATTGTGAACATATGCAAGCTTTATAGGCAAGCTGCCTTCTTCAACAAGCAGCTCAGGAGACCGCTAACTGGCCAACAGGCAAATTCAGTGATATTCACAGATAGTCAGATGTTTGCTGAAGTTTAACTGCAAAGCGGCAGCATGCAAACTGAAAAATATGCTTGTTTCCCAGAGTGTAGCTTACCAGCTGAGGACTTAAGTGTCCTGGTGTCTCAGATGAGTTGTAAAATAAATGAATTATGAAAATAATACTTGCTTTCCCCACAGGCTGGGAAATGTAGATGAATTGCAATACCGCTTTGCATTATTGATGAAAAAAACAGCACAAAAAAAGCTGCTCTCTGCTGAAATTACTACAGTTTTGGTTCCCCTTTTTGGGTGTCAGCTCTGGTGTTGCACAGAAAGCATCAGGCAGAGGAATACATTCCACAACATGGCAGTCTGAAGTCTCTCCAGTAGATGGCGCTATTAAGACATAAATTGCTTTTGTGTGCGTCATTTAAAGGGAAGAAACAGCCACGTTTGCAGTCACAGAAGAGACGTGAAATAGTTCTTAAAGCATGTTGAGTTGCTCAGTATTATATTATTTAATATGCAATTTTCATTAAAACATTTATTCAGTCAGTTAAAGTTAAATAAAGCATACATGTCTATAGAGATGAAAGAATAGATGCCTTGAGATGCATCGAGATGCACTGGGAATCATTTTTGGTAATTGTATGTTGGCATCCAGAATCAAAATCATATTGAATTGTGAGGTGCTTTGAGATTCCCACCTCTGTGTAATAGAAAGTTCAGGGTTTGAGCTGCTTTAATGTTGCTAGCTGGGTAAGTCAATGGCAACCTATGCCTAGCTGCTACTGTTAATTATTATTAATTATTGTTATTGTTAGGCATGTTCGTTCCAACACGTTTCTATATTTGAGTATCTGCAAGAGAAGGAAAAGAGCAGTGCAAAAAGGGCTGCTGTCTGCTGAAATTACTACAGAGATTTGGTTCCCCTTTTTAGATGTCAGGGCTGTTGCACAAAAATTTAGCCTCAAGCAGAGGAACACACTTCACAATGTGTTTTATTATTCACAAATAGCTGAGGGAGATCGGTTAACCGCTAACACTGAATGCTGATGGAGACTCGTCGTTGTCTTCAGGATGTGCTGAGATGTTAATTTGTCAGAGAAAACAGTTTTAGCTGTTTCTAAACATCAGTCGAGCCTATTTAGTGATAAATCTGTGCCTTCTCGGTAGGGCTGGGCAATTAATTGAAAAGTAATTGAAACCGACGTTCAGAACCTGTAACCGACGTAATCTTGCCCATGTCGGTTATTTAGATTTTTTTTTTAATTCTGTTAATCCTTTCCCCACTCTGTGTGTCCTGTCCACTTAAAAACATACTACCGCATGTGTAGTCACATGACTACGCCACATCCACTCTGCGACATGAAAGCTAAGGCTGCGTTCACACAGCAGGTAAAAGTGGCACAAATCTGATTTTCTCACCAAATCCAATTTTTGGTTTGTCTGTTCACATTATCTTTTAAATGTGATCTGTATGCGACATCAGTCTGAACAGATCAGCTCCTAAACCGACCCGCATGCGTCAAAAGAACAGTGCTTCACACGGCTCATCCAGAGGTAAACAATCATGACTGCCAACGAACGCCAGTCGCTTCCGGAGGATCAGCTTCGTCTTCACCAGCATCACAGGAGCCATCATGAAGCTTCACTGACTGACAGCTGGGCTCATCACCCAGAATGTGTTTGGAGCTCACTGTAAAAAGGGCGCGGTCACTTCTTTGGTTCGTGTCCTCAGATTCTTTAAACTTTGCTTTTCAGACTCTTAACTGTTGTTTGACGCTGCAGCCTCGTTCTCCTACGGCTGCGTTCGGCCATTTCTTTCGAAATCTCTTCAAACACAGAGGTGTTTTGGATGAGTCTTGTCTAATTTTTGTACAGAAATATCGGCCCTAATGTTTATGAGATCTCAGCAGCGCAAAATTGTGACGAATGTCGAGTTGGATTGACGTCAAAGCTGCGTGAATTCCGATCGATTAACATTAAGATATGCAGAGCATATTTACAGTACAAACCTTGTAAGTGAACTATGAGGGCAAAAAAACAAGCAAACCAAAAAAAATCGTTCATTAATCATAATCGAGGTAAAATATTCAGTTAATCGTGATATTGATTTGAGGTTATACCGCCCAGCACTACTTCTCGGCCACGCCCTCAACAACACGTTCTTGTCTAAACGCACGTTAAGGCACTCGCGTTTCAGAGTAGCGAAGTATACTGAGTTCCCTGAGTTGCTGATATGTTTATTTTCTCTGTTTTCCTGGATGAAGCATAAGGAATACACAAATAGCGATTTCAGTATTCCTCTACTGGCACCTCGAACCGAGAACCTGAGTACCTATGCATGTTCCTAACTGTTATTTTATTTATTTGCTTGTTTGTTTACTTGTTTATTTATTTATTTCACATGAACTAGAGTGCAAAGTAACGTTCTAACATGTGGAAGATACACACAGAGCTCTGTGGATGAAGCCCTGGCTTGTATGTGTGTGTATGTGTGCTGTCGGTGTTTCTCAGCAGGCCGTGCTGTAAGTGATGATACAGTAGGGGAACTCGCCTCAGGGACATATGTGGACAGGATCTGCCAGACAGGCTCACAAAGAGGCTGCTCTCCTGCCAGCCAGAGTGTCTGTGTGTGTTCATGCTTGCTCTCTCTCTCTCTCTCTCTCTCTCGACTCCTTCCGCTTTTGGGGCCTTAATTCCCTTCATCATATCCCTCCTTCACAGTTATTTAAGTGGGTGTGTTCTGCAGTAGCGCTGGTGTTTAGGCTGTGCCGACCGGTGTTGGCTGCTGTTGGTGGTTCTCACGGACGAAACAGCTCAACACAGAATCAACTCAGTGCTTTCTTACACTCCTAAAAATGCTAGTTCTTCAGGGGTTCTTTAGTAACAAAAAACGGTTCTCTGTAGAACCATGAACACTCAAAGAACCCTTTGCATGATTAAAGGGTTCATTGCATTGTGAAATGGTTCTTCAGATTGATGGAGAATCTGTTATACATGGTTCTATGTAGAACCTTTTTGAAAAGGGTTCTACATAGCACTGTGGCAGGCGCCTGACCCACAGGGATCGTCGACGGCCGTAAGGGTGGGAAAACAGTACCCGAGGGTTGGGCGACTGCAACAAGCACCAAAAAGCGTTCTTCTGTTATTACGATGTTAGTGTTGTGATGTCAAGAACCTTTTTGGAGCTCTATAGAACCCTATTCAAAAAGGTTCTATGTAGAACCATCTAAAGCACATTCTCCATTAGTCTGAAGAACCATTTCAAGATGCACAAAACCCTTTAATCATGCAAAGAATTCTTTGAGTGTTCATGGTTCTATAAAGAACCTTTTTCTAACTAAAGAACCCCTGAAGAACCTTCTTTTTTAAGAGTATATCACACGAAAGTTAGGTACTGAAGTGGATTACATGCACACACAGGAAAGTGGGGTTAAAAGGCTGTAATACACCAATAAAAGCATCTGCTAAATGGAAAAATGTAAGGATTAAGTTTTTTAATGATTTGTCTATTTCATCATTCTGTTTTACTTCGATAAGAAAACACTGAAGTGAGGTGAACGTGTGTGTGAAGCAGTTTTCATTTGGAGGAATACTTTGCTGGGTAGTTGGTGCCAAAAAGAATCTGTTCTTTGGTTCTAGGCATTTGAGAGTCTGCTCCAAATCTTTGGACTCCAAACAGTGACGCTCAAGCTTGCCTGCAGGGTGTGATATTCTGATACAGACAGACTGTGCGTAAATAAAGTACAGCATTCAACAACTCGCACATTAATAGACCGGCTGTATTTTACCACAGACAAAGTGGAAAACCAAGTTAAAATGTCAAATGACAAATTGCCAGTGCTGTAACATCTTCCCACCTGAAGGAGCTGACTGAGGAGAACCAGGTGCAGCTTAGCCAGCATCTGATAGTCAGCTAAAGCCGGGGTTACACTACACGACTTTTACCCTGATTTTAGCCCTGATTCTCAGTCTGTCTGAGTCTGCGCTGGTCGGCTCTAGTCAGCAGATTTCTGGGTCAGTCTGAGTCGACAGTTGGAGAGAGAATTGAGTCGTGTGTGAGGGACGCAGACTCAGATTTCTGGCCTCCCGATTGCGTTTCAGACCAGTCAGGTTTGATAAACTCTGACTCTGAGCGTAATCTAGTGTAAACTGGTCAGCGACTCAATCAGAACAGACTCCTGTAACAGCCAATAAAGACGAATGCGCAACAGAAGAAAATACAGCAAGTGAACAAAGAAAAGTCACTCGTGTGGAGCGAAGTTTTTAATGTGTTTAGGGCGCGAGCACAATCGAGTTTATGTACTCTAAAAAAATACCACCCTGGTCACCTATTTAAATCCATGACCGTCACTTAAACATACCCGCCTGCAGCACACACGGCAGAGAAAACAGCAGCAGTGAGCCGCTCCATGTTTGTTTACTTGCATTTCCTAGTAATGTGACAACACGTGAGTTCACACGAATTCGTGCAAGCTCAGTCAGGTCAGTCTGGTTCAGCAACAACGATCTGATAGTGCGAGATTCCCAGTCTTTTTATAATCTGTTTAGATGTGTTAAGTCGTGTACCCAAGGCTTAAGTTAAATTAGCTTTTGTTAGCTCTCCAGATTTCCTTGCTAAGGTCAAATATAATTAGTATCGTGCTCTTTATGTCTGCGAGATGTCCTGCTCTGTCTCGGTTTTTAGTTCAGAATACAGAATTTAATCAGCGTGTATATCAGGTATTTTACAGTGATGTGATTTTACAACTGGAACTGTCTGTTTGAATTTTGTTAAACTTGGTGTTTTTTTGTTTTGTTTTTTTTTATTATTTCTAACAATATAAAATATTTTCCATCTGGGATATTTGAATAGTATTTCAAAAAAATGCAGCTGTCAGAGCAGCAAGCCGGTTCTGAGCTGTATGCCCTGCTGGCTCTGTATTGTGTTGTGCCATAGCGGCGAGTGGAGTGCTGTCTTATCCGGTCTTATCTTAGTTTAACCTGAATGTGTGGTGTGTAAGAAAGAGAGTCAGAGAGCATGGGGGATGGGGGGGTGTAAGTGGGAGAGATAAAAGCAGTATCAACAGGGGTGTGTTACAGAAAGACAGGAAAAGAGTACTGAAGTACAGAGGAAGCTTTTGCACGCTGCACGACCCAACAGGGAGATGGAGCGATAGAGTTAGGAGAGAGAGAGAGAGAGGGAGATTGGCAGAGGCTTCCACGATAACTCGAGCTCTATCTCTACGCTTGAGCTGGCCTCAATTTAGCACAGGCCTGCTAAACCACCCCCTCCCCGCATATTCTCACTCACTGAGGCTTACTGTCACACGCCAGAGAGGGAGGAGGGATGAAAGATGCATTTTGATGATGTGATTATGTAAGCGTCAAGCTTCTATGGAAATCAGGGGAAGTAGGAAAGAGATAGGAGGGGTGTGTGTGTGTGTGTGTGTGTGTGTGTGTTTGCTTTCATACATTTTCAGGGCAGAAATTCAGGTCTGTTTTACAGTGATGTGCCTGAGTGCTCAGTTAACCTTTTGAGGTGCCAGTATTTGAATGCTGAAATCACTATTCTGTGCTCATTGCTTTGTTTCATCATCGCTGACGATTGATTTTTATGTTTCGAAAGGCTGGTAATTTTGTGTTTTGAAAGAACTGTAAAATGTGAAAGCTTTGCTCATATTTGTGAATAAGCGTGTTATGTTATACTTTCATGCTACTCTGAATCACGAGGGCCTGAACATGATCGTACTGCCAAGGACGTGACTAAGAAAGCTGAGCTTTTATCGCTAAATGAGTTTGGCCAAAGGTTGGAAACCCAAATATTAAGAAGAGCCTTTTTGTCCTTTCAACAAAAATCAAACCACTTTGGGAGCCACAACAGTTAATGGCTGTAAATATGTCTCCGTATGTGCTAATGTTCTACTATAGGCTAAAAATATAATATAAACAAAAACAGACTTACTTTGCTCTGCTTTACGCTTTAGCTCAGCTATAGCCGCTTTTCTCACATCTTCTTGTTCTAATTTTCCCGTTCCACCTTAAATGGTGCCTGAGGTGCCAGAATGTAACTGCTACACCATTTAAGGAGGAACAGGAAAATTCGAACAAGAAGCTGGCGAAAGAGAAGCGACTTCAGCTTCACGACTTTTTAGTGTTTGACAGTTTCTCATTGCAGATTTAAACGTATCAGGAAACCAGCTGGAGTGATTATGAATGCAAATAAGTCCATTAATCTCCAAAACGTCGATGTTCGTCTTAGATCTCTCTCTTTGCCTTTTCTTTAGGTACTAGCTAGTTGAGTCTGCGTTGTTAAGATGACCAGCAGTCTGCGTGCCAACCTAGTTACATAAAGCAGTTATATATATCTATATATATAACTATTTATTAAAACTGTGTTAAACGATATCAGAGCTTTATTTTACTATAAAGGAGGATTATTTTATTTTTACCTTAAAATCTAATTCCGCTGTGGAGACGCAGCAGGGCAGTAAAAGAGCTGCATGCGACTCCAGACCCACATGTTGCTGACTTCTGAGCTAGGCTGATGATCATGTTAGGCCCAGAAATGGTCAAAATGTATTTCATGTTGCAGGTGGTCCACTGAAGATGAGAACACCTGTAGAAGACGAGTCTCATCTGAGTCTCATTAGATCATCTGAGGCAGTTGCGCTGTTATCATCTCCTTCAGCTATTTCTGAAATAGTAACACCAGTTCTGTCACCTAAAAGGCCATAATTACAGCCAAAATGTGAAGACAGATATGAACAACAGCAAATATGGTCATCGGCCCAAAATTCCCATATCAGTGCATCCTTATGGGATGTTATTAGAGATACTTTATATTATTTCTAGGGCTGTACAACGATTAAATAATTCATCACGGTCTGTCTCTTCTTTTGTGTAGTTAATCAGGATTAAGAGCGTTTACCCTGCTTGACCCTAAACAAAGATTCGCTCATTTATAAAAGCAGCTCATTCTGTTCCAGCTGTATGAGGAGAGAATTTCAGAGCTATGTGAACTGAACATGAAACTCCTGAGAAAACAGGGTAAACATGAAAATCAGGTTTAAAGTTTCCAGTTTTTATCACCCAGTGAAAGAAGCAGTGGCTGCAACTCCTCTGGGATCGTAGCTTCTTTATCTTTCAGAGCGATGTTACCTCTTTTCAGAGGAACTGTAGCTTTTCACTTCATTATCGCTTTTTAGTTTCTCTCCTGGCAGCACTCATATTACTGCTATTGCTGCATCAGTGGTAGGAATGCATCGATACAGATACTGGTATCGCATATCGGCCCAGTGTCATGCTAATTTACTCACAGTCCACCTCATAAAAAGGCACCGATACTAGCGTCCGATACCGGCTCATACCATGTGATGTCAGCTGAGTGTACATGAACAAATGACTGAAGCTGGCAGTGTTTTCACAAAGAAGTGTTACATTCGGACTCCACGTAGTTGGACACTTTAAACGTTCTGTGTTGACACGTAGGCTAACAAAACAGAGGCGAAAAAGAAGACATTTGCAGAAGTAAAGCTCGTATATGCGACTTTTCTCTGTTTGAAGACAGTTGCGATGTAAACGTTCATGCTCTGTTTTATTTTTAATTATCTTTGTAAAATAGGCTTTAGAGAGACCGTATTATCCTCCCGTGTATCACCACCAAGTTTAGTTTCAGTGCATAGTGTTAGCAAATGTGCTGTAGCTCATTTTCTCAGCGTGTTTACCCAATATATAATGCACAATATAATAATGCACAGTAGAGGTGGGAACCTTTAGGCACCTCACAATTCGATTACGAGTCAAGGGGCTGCGATGTGATTATAAAACGATTATCGATGCATCTCGATACATCTATTTTCTCCACACAGGATTTCTATCTTCCTACTGTCTGAGGTCTTGGTAGTTTTAAAGCAAAGTATTTGTAATGATTTATAATGTAAATGCATTACGGATCATTACAAATACTTTGCTTTAAATATCTAAAATATCTTTTATTAATAAATCAAATGGAAGTGATGTGGCAAGTGAACTAGAAGGCTCTCATTCAGAGACGCCCGCTATTTTCGAGCCTGGATGCTGAATCTCGGCTCTAAAGTGTGCAGCATAGCGTGAAAGCCCTGGTTCTCAACGACCGAGAACAGACAGCAGATCACATAGCACCGAGGTCTGGCCTCACCAGTAGCGAACGAAAAAACAGAGATTAAGATGAACATTTGGAGGACTTATTCGCATTTATAAGCAGCGCGGTTGGTTAAATCTGCAAAGTTGCGTAAATGAACTCGCTTCTCTTTCGAATTTTCCCGTTCCACCTTAAATGGTGCAGCAGTTACATTCGGTGGCTAAGGCAGAATTTACGGGAAACGGGAAAATTAGAACGAGAAGCTGACGAATGAGAAGCAACTTCAGCCTCGTGAAACAGCCGGACGCTGAGACATTTTACAAGAAACTCTTCTAGTTTTGAAGAAAAGTTTTCTGGCGGAGATGGGAGGAAAGCGGCTAAAGCTAAAGCTTAAAGCAGAGCGAAGTAAATCTGCGCTCTCGTTTATATTTTTAGCCCATACTAGGACATTAACACATACTGAGACATACTGGGCATTAAATGTTGTGGCTCCCAAGGTGGTTTGACTTCGTTGAAAGGCAAAATGGCTCTTCTTATCATTTGTGTTGTGACTCCTGATCTAACCTGGCTTTAATGCAGAGGGAGCCGGTTGAATTTCTCACTCATCCAGTAGTGTTTTTGTTATGTGCCGCCACAGACTGTCCGGGCGCTGCTCTTCCGCACTTCCAGTTCCGCCTTTTGCGTTCCGTCAACATTATGTTATAAATTAAATATTTAGAAAATCAATTTTTGACATTTGTGAATCGATTCAGAATCGTTCACGTCGCGCGATGCATCTAAGAATCGAGTTTTTCCCGCACCCCTAATGCACAGCATGTTATTTTGAATGAGAGCTGTTTATTGATAATTGTTTGTTGACAGAGCCGTCTGTGAGGGCTGTGTTTTACCTAGACAGGTCAGTCGGACCAAGCGATTTCATATAGTGAGTATATAAATCGTAAGCTTTGTCCATAAATGATGGTCTAATTACACGTCCAGTCTGAGTCACCAAAGAGCAAGATTTCTAAAATCACGTGGTGCATGTCTGGCTTTAGAGGAACAAAACAAAAGCCTCGGACGTGATTCCTGCGGTCACTGAGCTACAGAGACGGTAGAAAGAGACAGATGAGGATCAAAAACTTCGAAATGTACTTTACTTACAGCTTTTCTGATGTGGAGCAAAACTCTTTCCTCTCCTCTGTAGCGCTGCTCCATCCAGGGTAGCTAATGTAGCATAGCTCGCCAATGTACATCATTTAATATCAGTCAGGTTTCAGTGATTTAAGGCACGTTGCACTCATTTACACTAACAACTGCTTGATTCTTAGTAAGTTACTCACTGTGGCGTTGCAGTTGCATCGGCAAGCATTAAAAACTAGTAGTCATCCTCAGTTAGAAAGAAATAGTATTGATGCATCACTAGTCAGTGGTGTGTTTTGCTTGTTAATAATAATAATAATAATAATAATAATAATAACAATAATAATAATGATTATTATTTTATTTTAATATTTGATTGCAACTGTTCTATTTGATGTTAATTCTTCAACTGTTGTTTTTCAGTAAATAATAGATTTTTCTAAAATGTTTTCTTATTGATCACTATCTATTATCTGTAATTTTTCAATTTTCTTCATATAAATCTTTTTGTCTTGATGATTTTCATTTGTTTTAGTTTGAAATTTTCAACTTTTTCCAGTCCCTTGTAATTTGCTCGGCTACATTGGAAACGAGAGTCACCCTCCATGTACTTCCGAGTCGAAATAAAGGTCGATTGATTATGCAGACTTGACATGCCTCAGTGATAAACTGATGTGGACCATGCCATCTAAAAGCTGCATTTGAATCACCTTTTGAATACCAGCATGCGATCAGGGCTTCGGCATTGAGCTACGGACTATGGATGGTTCGAAAGGTCAAATTCGGAAAATGTACTAACAACGTTAAAAACATTAGTGGAGTTAAAAATTTATTGCGCTAACGTGTTAACTTCGACACCACTAAATATTACACACAAGTAGTTTTGGGACATATTTATGACTCCCGTGTCCTCACTAGGTTTAAAAACCTGTGTGTGTCAGTTTTTTCCCCTGTCAGTGTGACTGCCAGAGTGAGAATGAATTCTCTGTTTTTATTGGGCAGCACTGAGGAATGGAGATTTGTTTTCTTAAATATATGGGTGTGCTTCATAATTCCTCAGCTTGTGTGGCTCATCAGTCATGCTATTAGATTTCAGCCCAGCGTGTGTGTTTGTGTGTGTGGCTGAATTTGACATAATTAGGTCAGGCAGTGTTATGAATGTCTGTGAACTTTGTGCTGCTTAAGCCACAGTAAATATGGGCGCGCACCTTGCACAGATTCTCGTGTGGAGGTGGAAGATGAGTTCAGTATTTAGTAACAGTATTTAGACGGAGGTGGGTCTTATAGATGAGTGGCTCATACATGTTCTGAATGCTGTGAGATTAATGGTGAATTTTCTATTTGTGCTGTTTGTTGCTTAAGCTTCCACCAGCTTGTGCCAGTGTGTAGAGCTCGGCCTTGACCTGTCACAGTCGTGGCGTTTCGGCCGTTATTACCACATCAGATGTGACTGACAGTTTAATTTTGTTCATTGTATTGAAATACAAGCCTGAAGTGGCCAGATGGGCTGATGAGGAGATTGATGTTATTCACCGGTGCCTTTTAAAGGTTAACGTTACTCACTACTGCCCTCTAAAGGTGTTATTAACAAACATCAAAGAAACACGTTACTCACTGCTGCCCTCTAAAGGTGTTATTAACAAACATCAAAGAAACACGTTACTCACTGCTGCCCTCTAAAGGTGTTATTAACAAACATCAAAGAAACACGTTACTCACTGCTGCCCTCTAAAGGTGTTAGTAATAAACATCAAAGAAACACGTTACTCACCGCTGCCCTCTAAAGTTGTTAGTAATAAACATCAAAGAAACACGTTACTCACTGCTGCCCTCTAAAGGTGTTACTTACAAAATAAACAAACGTTACTCACTGCTGCCCTCTAAAGGTGTTACTTACAAAATAAACAAACGTTACTCACTGCTGCCCTCTAAAGGTGTTACTTACAAAATAAACAAACGTTACTCACTGCTGCCCTCTAAAGGTGTTATTAACAAACATCAAAGAAACACGTTACTCACCGCTGCCCTCTAAAGGTGTTATTAACAAACATCAAAGAAACACGTTACTCACTGCTGCCCTCTAAAGGTGTTATTAACAAACATCAAAGAAACACGTTACTCACCGCTGCCCTCTAAAGGTGTTAGTAATAAACATCAAAGAAACACGTTACTCACCGCTGCCCTCTAAAGGTGTTACTTACAAAATAAACAAACGTTACTCACTGCTGCCCTCTAAAGGTGTTAGTAATAAACATCAAAGAAACACGTTACTCACTGCTGCCCTCTAAAGGTGTTATTAACAAACATCAAAGAAACACGTTACTCACCGCTGCCCTCTAAAGGTGTTATTAACAAACATCAAAGAAACACGTTACTCACTGCTGCCCTCTAAAGGTGTTATTAACAAACATCAAAGAAACACGTTACTCACCGCTGCCCTCTAAAGGTGTTAGTAATAAACATCAAAGAAACACGTTACTCACCGCTGCCCTCTAAAGGTGTTACTTACAAAATAAACAAACGTTACTCACTGCTGCCCTCTAAAGGTGTTAGTAATAAACATCAAAGAAACACGTTACTCACTGCTGCCCTCTAAAGGTGTTACTTACAAAATAAACAAACGTTACTCACTGCTGCCCTCTAAAGGTGTTACTTACAAAATAAACAAACGTTACTCACTGCTGCCCTCTAAAGGTGTTACTTACAAAATAAACAAACGTTACTCACTGCTGCCCTCTAAAGGTGTTACTTACAAAATAAACAAACGTTACTCACTGCTGCCCTCTAAAGGTGTTACTTACAAAATAAACAAACGTTACTCACTGCTGCCCTCTAAAGGTGTTACTAACAAAATAAACAAACGTTACTCACTGCTGCCCTCTAAAGGTGTTATTAACAAAATAAACAAACGTTACTCACTGCTGCCCTCTAAAGGTGTTATTAACAAAATAAACAAACGTTACTCACTGCTGCCCTCTAAAGGTGTTACTTACAAAATAAACAAACGTTACTCACTGCTGCCCTCTAAAGGTGTTACTAACAAAATAAACAAACGTTACTCACTGCTGCCCTCTAAAGGTGTTATTAACAAAATAAACAAACGTTACTCACTGCTGCCCTCTAAAGGCATTTTCAACAAAATAAACAAACGTTACTCACTGCTGCCCTCTAAAGGTGTTATTAACAAAATAAACAAACGTTAATCACTGCTGCCCTCTAAAGGCATTTTCAACAAAATAAACAAACATTACTCAGTGCTGCCCTCTAAAGGTGTTAACAAGCATCAAATAAACCAACATTACTCACTGACGTCCTTTAAACTTTTATAGCACCAGTCAGAAGTTTGAACTTCAGTTGTTTTTGTGAGACCCATAACAGTAAATGGTGTCTGCTTTCTTTTTTTCCTTACATGTTATTGCCTCAAAGCAACAGATGAAAATACACTCAATTTCTTTTGTGCAAACAGTTGTGGAAAATCAACGACTCAAAAAATTGCGATTAGGCAGTTATGTAATAGTATATAATGAAATGTGAACATTATTAAAAATGTTTTTGATATGTGATGGATTGGAGTTTCTGTTGCTCGGTCTCACTGTTAGCAGCAAAGGCTTGAACTTTGAACAGTTGTCCTTCGTCCGTCCAGAAATAAGCTCTTTCACAGCTACTATTGCAGACGTTTATAGAACATGGACAAAAAGATAAATCAATCTTGTGAGAAATTGTAAAAACAATTTAGAGTGCTACTAATTTAAAATCATCTTTAATTTGTATCTGTCTGAAAGGTCACACTGGTAAGCGTCTTTCATTGATCTAGCTCAAGGCCACAGATTCTCACTTTCTGTTTTTGCCGTAGTGATGGAATACATGGAAAGTACAACAGGAAAACTGCTGGCAGCAGCTTTAACCAGTCTACAGTAGGTTGTATTAATGGCTTTGGCCTTAACCCTTACAGCCCGAAGGTAATGTAGGTAACGTCTAGCGTTAATACCTTCATAACGGTTTAAGCTACAGACATGATACACATCTCAGACCAGTCAGCAGACCCAGCCCTAACTAGCTAGTGGGACATCACAGAGTTTCGACATCAGTACCAGTGAGTAATTCGGCTTGGAAAATCACCCAAAATCCTGATATTATTGCTCTGCTTTTAGCCATCATATTATAAACAAAGGGTTAAAACAGCAACATGGTTCACACATCAGATCACTCATCAGGCTCTGCCTCACCATCCAGAGTGATTTCATCCACCTGTGAACGTCCATCAGCCAGAAATCCAGCTCCAAAATCACCCAAAACCCGCTCGCTACTGTTATATTACATCTCTGCTTTTAGCCATCATATTATAAACAAAGGGTTAAAAACAGTGACATTCACACATCAGAACACTCAGAGGAACCTGCCATCACTAGCCAGAGTGAGAGGAACCAGCTCTAACATCCCACAGCCCAGAAATACAGCACAAACACACAGCCAGATCACTGTATAACCTGTCATTAGCTCTCTGATTTAGCCTTTATATGGCAACAAAAGGGTTAACATTGCTAATTTGCTGAAGCCAGTAAACTTCCTGCCTAGCCCCTTTTCCAGACGTTTATCCATGAAAACCTCGGAAAGCTGCAGTCAGTGGGAACATTTGCTACGGAACAATGCATTTGTGGTTGGGACACGGGGAAGGAGAAGTCTAGCCGTTCACTCACGACAGCACAAACCAGAGCGATTGTCAGCAGAGTTAGATCGCTAGCCGTTAGTGGTTTATAAATATGAATATGAAGTAAAGGGCAGTAAAATGAGCTGTGAGAGGACACATCTCTGAAGAAAAAAGGCCCAGTGATCGAGCCCCTCTGAGCAGTAATGGAGGCAGGACTTCATCAGGTTAAGGATGAGTTTCCCTTCTGAACACGAACACGTTGCTGCCTGACGCTTCCCTTTGATTAAACACTGGAATAAATCACCTTCAGTCTTCACTCCACACGGCAGTACGGGACTCTCTCTCTCTCTCTCTCTCTCTCTCACACATTCCTCATCAGTCCTCTCTCTCTCTGTCTCTGTCTTTCTCTCTCTCTCCTCTTTGAAGACTGCTGGAATAGGATGAAACAGACTGACTGACTGCTGTAAGTCACGTGATGAAAAGAGTGAAACGTCTCCCTCAGTCACAGTCCTGTCTTTTCTCTCCTTCTTTTAACTCCCTTTCTGTTTGTCTCCCAGTTTGTCCTTTCAGAAGTGTGTGTGTTTAAAAAAAAAAGCCTGGCGGGAGTTTTTTGTGAAGGTCGTTCTTCTATGCGTCTCCCTCTCTTTTACTCTCCCTCGACGAAGAAATGCTTCGTTCCTGTATTTGAGGGTTTTTTTCATTGGATTTGTACTTTGCTTTGGTATTTAGATGACGTAACTTGGCCAGTTTTACTTTGCAACTTTTCTAGACCAAATATATGTTTTACACCCAATACCAGGACCCTCTGATTACCGTGAGGAGGAGAATACAGATGGAATCATGAAGCTGAGATATAAAACCAGATTTTAGGTTTAAACACAGCTTGTATCATCTGACTAATGTCTTTGCAGAAATCCTCAGTAAAGACCCCTGGGTTAGCTGGCTGACGGTGGGAATTAACCGCTACTACAGTGAGCAGAAACGGAAGCAGTGGTGTTTTTCATTGCCTAAAGATTGTCGTTCTGATCGAGTGAACATTGCAAATTCAGTACAGCTCATCTTGTATAAGTTCTTAAATGGCAACAGCATCAAATATAATGTGCATTTGTGTATTTGCATAGTGTGTGTTTTAAGTCTGTACCTGATTAGAAGTCGTAGTTAGCTGGCAATAGTCATTAATGTTCAGTCTTCGGTCACATCAGTTAAAAATATACAGATCTGCTTTAGCTAATGGTACTTAATTATAGATCATAGCTTTTGAGTTAGCTAAGATGTGATTCACACACCAGAACACTCTCCATCACTAGCCAGAGTGAGAAAAACCAGCTCTAACATCCCACAATCCAGAAATACAGCACAAACACACAGCCAGATCACTGCGTAACCTGCTACATAGCCTCCGTATGGCAACTGCTTAGTGCCTTTTCCAGACGTTTATCCATAAAAGCCTCGAAAAGCTTGTGCAGTCTGGCCGCAGTTGCTATGAAACATTGCATTTGTGGGAGTTTGGAGAACTTACATAGCTAAAGTCTTGCTTATTTTTATGGCTTTATTTTATTTTTTCGGCGAAAGCATGAAACATTATCTGGAGTAGTATCTGTCAGAGACTGAGTTGAGTACTTTACCCTGACTTGTAGTCTTTGCACTTTGCTTTTTGTGATCAAATTTTGTTGCGAGGTTTCTCAGTAAGCTGGATCCAATAGGAATGTTGCTCAGCTCTTCTAATGGACAGGCTTGGTTTTTTGGGCTACGTTATCACGCTAACCCGCCAGGACACTCGCAGAACATGTCGTAAATGTAGCAGCTGCAGTGTTACATGTATTGTAATTGTAGTTGGAAATACTTCTGTAAGGAGCTACATAAGCTCTGTGGATAGTTTTATAGTGCGAAAGCTTAGGGGCCACATTTTAGAGGTTTGACTTTGATGACACCAAATAGTGTCCCAGTCTAAAGTAAGGCCAGCAGAGGAAAGCTCTTACTCGCATAGCTGTTCAGCTCTCATAGCTGTTTTGATTTTACACAGCATAAAACATGTCGTCAGAGTACTCTTTACGCACTGCTCTGGTCCTCTCAGCCCGTTTAAGAGTGCAGACGTGTTTATTTTAACTGGGCTCCACATATTGCAGCCGAGTTTGGGTGACCTGTATGGACTGTTTATGTAAGCTGAGGAAACCATGTGCAGCTGATGCCAGAGATACGATAGTCATGTAAACTCTGCACGCAATGCAAACATCATGATAATATATGGTTAGATATTCTTGCTAAATGACAGTAGTAGGCAGTTAGCTTTCTTTTTTTCGTGAACAGCTTAATTTTTAATACTAATCAGAGAACAAGATGTACAATGAAAACACAGAGACAAATAAGTGAAGCTTTCATATGGATTAGCCTTCATATAGACAATGTGTGCATAAAGTATAATATTAAAGGCTGAAAATATGAATCACTATGTAACTTATGAAACGTCTGCATGCTAAGCTTACACCAAACGCTTATAGACCCACCAGGTATAGACCAAAATCATCACTCACATGCATACATACTGTACATATATGCATGTGAGTGTGTGGTTTGGATTGTGTGTATACAACACACAAACACATATCATGTATGTATCACAGGTGGGTCTATAAGCTTAATTCTTCGTATTAAACTTTAATCAACTTTTGTAGATTTTCTGAAACATCTCTTCATACAGAAGGCGTAGTAATGAAATTAAAATATTAAAGGCTTAAAATAATTGTTGGTATGTAATATGTGAAATTTTTTTTTATATTTGATGGGAATAGACAGTTACCTTTTATGGACATCTCGTGTTATGAATAAAGTGTTTAATTTAATCAATTAAATTAGTAATTTACCAGGGTAAAAGGCAGTGTGTAATTAATATGGGAAATTTAAAGTGTGTGTGTGTGTGTGTGTGTGTGTGTATAGGAGAAGGAAAAAACATATGTTACTTTCAAAGCCAATGGAACCAGAATTTGTTCTAAGCCATTTTGTGGCATTTATTTTGTTCCATTCATCATTAAATTTACACAAAAAATGACAAAAATGGAGATAAAAGGTTTTGTTCCAGCAGCAGTGATACATACAGGATATGTGTTTGTGTGTTGTATACACACAATCCAAACCACACACACACACATGCGTATATGTACAGTATATATGCATGTGATGATTTTGGTCTATACCTGGTGGGTCTATAAGCCCCCATTGCTTGTTAGCTATATTAGCCTCATAGCTCCAGTGTAAAACTAAAGAAATAAAGGTTAAAGGCCAAACAGGTCTTGACTGATGGACTGCGTTTGCGGAGGGGATTTATCATCAAACCCTTCCTTTAATTTAGGGCTATATGAGAATCTTGCTTCTGTGAGGGAGATTTATGAGTGCGAGAGGTTGAGATGGTTGTGTGTGTGTGTGTGTGTGTGTGTGTGTGTGTGTGCGTGTGCGTGTGTGTGCGTGTGTGTGCACATGCCAGCTTGGTCGTATCACACTCCTCCCCCTTCTGTCGTCCTGCAGTGCATTAGGGTCAGTGTGCACTCACACGCTAACAGGAAAGCACGTGTGAGGTACCGTATGCTGTGTTCTCATGTCCAATGTAAACACGTTGCCATGGTTACTCGGTCCTGTAAGAGCGACGATGTGGGCAGCCTGTACAGAGGTGGTGGTTTGGGAGGTGGTTGCAGCGTCTCGTCACGTCTTACCGGATGAATGTATGTGGAGCGTAGACCATTAGAAAGCTGCTTTAGGCTGAAGTGGACGAGCGCTAATGGAAATGAAATGTTAAAGAACTCCCTGCTGTAAATACACTCCCCAAATCCTGCTCTGTGCTGAGTTATACACACACTGCAGGGTTGTATCATATATATATATATATATATATATATATATATATATATATATATATATATGCCTAGATATCACAGTTTCTGTCATCAGCAATATCAAAACATACAAAATATTACATGAGTTATCACTCATAGTTTATTGAAACAAGTCAAAATTATGCAGAAAGTGCAGATTGTAAACTTTCAATCCAACCCACATTTGTGTTTGTGAGTAGAAACAGATATTTTATGATGATTTGTATTTGACGATGTTATTGTGTGCACAGATTTTCAAATAAATCAAATATGAATGTTAGTTTGTAGCTAATTATGAATGTGATTATGTGCTTATTTATATTTGAATAATTTTGCAAAGCAGTGATAATTTTAGACCTGTGAAAGGATAAAATCTTCAGATTTTCTTTTTCCACGTTGCAAATCCTTTCATTCTTATTCATCTCACATTAATGTCTGAACCGTTTACCAGACTGTTGAATTGTATTACCCGTAATTCACCTTCATTTACTTTTCTGTTTCCTGCAGAGCCCAAGAGCCTCACATCCGATATGAGCACATTTACCTGCAGGAGCCCAACAGCCAGTCCGATGTGGAGTACTCCGAGATTAAACGCCCTCGCCTGGAAATAGGGGCGGAGACAATGATGCGTCATCAGTCTCACCGCCCGCCTCTTTCGCTGGGCGCAGCTGAAGACATAGCTAAGGTCAGTACTGTGGCTCCTGTAAGACCTCCAGTCAGTCCACTTTTGGTCCTGTTACAGCTCCCAGCGCATCTACAGCAAAGAATCCAAGCTGTTTCTACCTTCATTTCAGTGGTTTCGTAGTGTCGCTGTCGTACCAATATCGTTTTTATTTTATTTCTCCACACTGTTTGAAACGTCAGCTACTCTTTTCATTGTGTGTTCGTTTCATGATGATCTCCGTAACTCAGTGTTAGCGTATTTTGTAGATCCGGCTCCACATGACATGAAGCACAAAACACACTGGCCAAATGTCTTTAAATGCAAATATGTGAAAGTAACATGAAGAGCTTCATCACTTTCTTCAGAAGCTGAAAGGCTCTGACTCAGATGGTTGTAGCCTGGTTTGTGTCTGTTAGAGCTCCTTTTGGAGATTCTGATCCTTTTGACGTGTACACAGCCAACCCGTCATGGTTGTCGTCATGCCAACGTCAAAGACGACTGTCGTTGGTCAGAGAAAGTTAATAATCTTCGGTCTGAAATCTTATCTGTTTAGTCACCATGACAACTTCAGTTAGGACTGAATTTAGGACAGAAGCTTTTACAGAGCAACAGTTCTTAAGTTCACCATCTTATCATTTACTCCAGATAAGAAAACAGTGTTACAGAAACATCCTAACTAGACTAAATCTCCTAAACTCTGTCCTAACCTTAAGATAAACCCCAGAGCGTCTTAACTTCTGTTTTAACCGTCTGTTTCTACTCTTTTATGCACTGACAGGCAGCACAGTTCACTATGACTAGCATAATGACGTTACAGCATTTTTTAAATCCCGGACCCTGTTGACACAATTTTCACCATCCCCTCTTATTACCTTGTGTGTTAATGTTGATGATGAAATATTACAGTGATGGTGGTGAACAATGAGGAGACAGAGCTGAACGTGCGTCTGCTTATTAGGAGGAATAACGTTAGCGCGCTCGGCTAAAGCGTTTGGGAAACTGAAACTGTAGAGCATTGACGCTCTGAAAAACGGCGCGAAGCACTGAAACAACATTCTCAACTTAAAGTTTATTGCGTTTAAGTTTTATTTGACCGTTTTTACATCAGTATCTGATTAAAAAATGATCAGTTGATTATTTTGATGACGTGTTTACATTTCAGCTGTGAGCGTATGGTTGGTTGCTGGGTAACAGACATGACAGTTGATTGTCGACTTCAGTCGAGTACGTTAGGGTTTCCGAACTGAAGATGAAATGAGATACTGTGAGATAAGACTCCTAAATTAAGATTTGCTTCTGTGATATGAATTTGTGAAAAATCCTATCTTGACCCGTCGGATCTTACGACCAAAAGATAGGAAGTTTCTGTAATTCGGCCCCGAAATCCACGAGAGTGTTCTAGTATTGTGTGGCATCTAAAGCGTTAGTGATGCCATTTGCAACCCTCTACAAGTACGTCTTAGATTTCCTGGTGATGCTGATCCAGGTTGATTTAGTCCCAGTTTAATTTTAATTTGAAATGTTAATGAATTTGCATAGACAGGTATGCAAAATAAACAATATCCTGGATTTTGGCCCAGAATTTGCATATCTTTAACTGTGGTAAATGACGACTAGTCAGCTTTATATTGAACAATCAGTTGTCTAGTAAAAAGTAATCCCTGTTTGATTTGCTGGCTCATGATGTTGGAAGCTAAAATAAAATATTCTGTGTCCTAATTTGCATCTGGCCGCTCGCCGCGATAATTACAGTCGTGAAGTAATTGCCATGGAAACCTGTTGCAGGCTGGTGGATAATGAAGCTTATGTAATCGGCTGTTATTTTAACCGCAGCGAAATGAGTCAGGTTCATCGCAACCGTGAAACGAAAGAGCTTTAAAGGTGTTAAAGGTGTGTATTTATTATTTAATCTTCGGGCTGCTCAGCGGCAGGTCATCGTTAGCCGTAAGATCAGCCTCCGAAAAGATGCTGGTGCGCTGCTCCAGACAGGAGTGATAATAAGAGGTAATCACTCAGCATGTATTTATTGGCCCTATAAATCAGCTTGTCGTTTGCCATTAGCCGGTGTTTCCATCCTGCTGCCAGAGCCGGAGAGTGTGGCACATTCAGCACACAGGAGCCCCCGGGCTGTGTTTGAGAGAGAGAGAGAGAGAGAGTGTGTGTGTGTGTGTGTGTGTGTGTGTGTGTGTGTGTGTGTGTGTGTGTGTGGGGCTGTCGTTTAACATCTGAGCCGCAACACTGTGTGCAGGATTTGCTCTGCGTGTGTGTGGGGGGGGGGTTAGTGTAACGGAAAGTGGCAGAGGCAGATGGTTGGGGTAATAACTCATGTTCTGCTTCAGCACATGAAGCCTCTTCTTTTCTAGGCCGGGGGCTCTATAAAGGGGCTGTGTGTGCTCTCTGGGATGTGTGTATGAAGAGCGCCTCACTGCCTCACTGCCTCACTGTAGAGTAAATTGCACTTATTTAAGTTTTACTTCTAAATTTTTCGTTTAAATGATCAGCATTATAACATTATTATAACATAATCACCTCTACCTCAATGACTGATGCACCAGTAGAGGTGGGTGATGTGGCAAAAATATAATAACATGTTACTGTTGCATAATTTAAAAAAAAAGCCCTATCACAGGGTTTGTGCAGGTCCTGGGAAACCTGAGAAAAATAAACGTGCCAAAATCCAGTGCTGAACACACAAACTTTGGCTACGTTCATACAGCAGGTAAAAGTGGCCCAAATCCAATTTTCTTCATATGTGACACGAATGTGTCTGTGTGAACAGATAAACACTGAATCGGACATCAATTCCGATTTGAGACGCTTAAATATGTGGTACTGAAATCCGATATGTGTCCGATTTGCATTGATGCGACTCAGTCTGAACAGCCAGATCAGAATTCATGCAACTTTTACGTCAATCCAACTCGACGTTCATCATAACTTTCACTCTGCTGAGACCTCGGAAATATTTAGGCTCATGTTTCTGTACCAAAAAATTAGAAGAGATTTATCCAAAACTCCTCCTCGTTTGAAGAGAATTCGAAAGAAATGGCCGAATGCGGCCGTAGGAGAACGAGGCCGCAAAGTCTGAAAGCAAAGTTTAAAGAATCCGAAGACGCGAACCGAAGAAGTGACCGTGTCCGAATAACGTGCCCTAATTACGGCGAACTCGAACGCATTCTGGGTGATGAGCCCAGCTGTCAGTCAGTGAAGCTTCATGATGGCTCCTGTGATGCTGGTGAAGATGAAGCTGATCCTCCGGGAGCGACTGGCGTTCGTTCATAGTCAGGATTGTTTACGTCTGGATGAGCCACGTGAAGCAGCGTGACGCGTTCTTCTTATGTGCATGCGGGTCAGATCTGTTCAGTCTAATGCCACTTATAGATCACATTTGAAAGATATTGTGAACAGCCAAACAAAAAAAAACAGATTTGGTGAGTATCAGATTTGGGCCACTTTTACCTGCTGTGTGAACGTGGCCTTTGTTAGTGACCTTAGTTGATTTTTCACAGAACCAGTGATCTCACCAGTGTACTCCCCATGATCTCACAATTTCTTCTTTGTGGGATTGAGTAACGTCTGAATCATGTCTTTAATTTTAGCCTGGACAGTCTTTTAACTAGTAGTGTAGACTAAATATGCAGACTAAGTATGAGTCCCAGTCACACTAAATTAAGTCAAAATGCTAAGAACTGACTACTGTAAGGGCTTCAACACAACAAAGCAAATAAGCATGTGATGGGATGCCGTTAAACTGGACTGATTGTGCTCTCTTTGTCATAAACACACAGGTTTTTAGTTACTAACAATATCCAACGGTTTCAGTCACATGATTTTTCTGTTGTGGTTGCCATATTTGGGACTTCGCACAAACAAAACTAGAGGTGAAAGTTGACTAATATTACTCTGCTTGCTTTGGAAGACAAAAACGTTATTTTGGCAAAGTCGATAAAATAGGCTGCGATCCTTAAACAGCCCCCCCTCCCACCCCCACCCCAACCTGAACTCCTGGTCCCGCTTAAACTGGCGGCAAAGCTACCAAATTTGTGTTTTCCTGACCTTTATATTTATATATCTCATACACAACCCCTCTCACTGTACTGGAGAGTCTCTCAAAGCATCTAAAAGCACAGAAGCCCGCTGGCTCTTCATGTCAGGGGAGTAAAGGATCCCATGATGTTACATAAAGAGGAGAAAAAACTGTCATCATGGGAGGGTAAGGCCACATCAGCTGTGTAACACAGATGTGAACAATGCTAGGCTTTAGATAACATTTGCTAATGTTAACAGCCGAGAGATAAACAGTCGTCGCACTAACGGAGCTGCAAACATCCTGGTTTAACTTTACTCTGGAGATTTAAATGACGTTTTAATGGAGAAACATAAACGTTAAATATAAGACTGAATGTTGTGGGTCAGAAGTTCCCGGCTCCAGTCCTACAAACCCTGCACTGCATAACTGCGCTTTTCCTGGGTAAAATACCTGATATTATTAGCTAATCAATCCCTTTTTGAGCTGAACGAGGTGTGAACAGCAGAGAGAAACACTAAACTATACAGTGCAGGGGCTCCAAGCCTGGAGTCTGAAAACACTGAATTAAAGGTCTGTGTGTCTCTCGTCGTTCTCGGCTTCTGTCGCGTCTCGCAGGTGAATCATTCACAAAACGCAGCTTATTGAAGGTGTCGTGCAGCGCAGTCACGCCTTGCTTCGGTCCTCAAAATGGTGGCAAAATGACTATACAGTGTGACATCACGTGAAACGCGAGAATACATGATATGTGCTCAGCATGTGTCGAAGTAATTCTGAGCGCGCCAACGTTATTCCGTCTAATAAGCAGACACACGTTCAGCTCTGTCTCCTCATTATTCACCACCATCACTGTAATATTTTATCTGACCAGTTTTCATCAACATCAACAATGAAGGTAATAAGAGGGGACGGTGGAGATCGTGTCTGCAGCGTCAATGGCTGTTAGAAAAAATACCTCAGAAGTCAAAGCACTGTTTTCAATGTAGATAAATATAATGCCATTCTTCCAGTTATAGTGAGCTATACTGGCTGTCACTGCATAAAAAGAGTAGAAACAGACGGTTAAAACAGAAGTTAAGACCCTCTGGGTTTTATCTTAAGGTTAGGACAGAGTTTTGGAGATTTAGTCTAGTCAGGATGTTTCTGTAACACTGTTTTCTTATCTGGAGTAAATGAATAAGATGAGCTTCTGTCCTAAATTCAGTCCTAACCGAAGTCGTCTTGGCGACGAAGTAGATAAGATTTCAGGGTGAAGAAGTTACTGTAGTACAGCCCCAGGGGTTTACTGCAGTTGCTTTCCCTAGAGGTAGTAAAATGGTGATTTTATAGTAGCAATGTGGAAAATTTCGTTATTGTGATAAGCAGTATGCTTTTGGGCTTGTAGTAGATATCGTGCGAATATTGCCTGACCGCATGTTTAGTTAAAATGAGATCCTAATTAGTCTTCTTTGATTTCAATTTAGTATGTGAAATATGAAAAAAAAAAAGTGGCACTACAATAAATCGTGTCTGTATGTCAAAATATCATCATATGTGTCCTATATTGCGAAATTGTCTGATATATTTATTATATTTTTGCCATTTTGCCTTCCCTTAGTGTAGCCTTCTTACCTTATTTGGCTCTTAAAATAACGTTTTTCAAATTTGAATATATTTAACTATTAAGAAAAAGTGACAAGCAGGAAATTTGAAGTGAATTTCTGTGCACAGATGACTCATTACACACTGCTGGTGGTCTGTCGGTCAGGGTGGATGAAATGGAACTGCAGTTGCCTGGGTAATTACCTAACTGAGCTTCTGTTAGTTCTGCAGTGGAGTCGCTTGTTTAGTGTTGGAGCTACACTGTCTGAAGCGCGCTGTATCATAGATACGGTGCGCTTACACGTCTGGACAGGAATGTGTGAAGCTGCTGCTGTGTCGTCTGTGTGTGATGTGGTGTATGAAGGACGGTCAGATCACACCCTTCGCTGCTTGTGGTCTGCAGGATTAAGGTCACTGTGATCACGCCCTGTGTATGTGCTGCGGTATGAAGGGCACAGAGATTGCACCCTTTATTTTTGTGTGCGTGCGTATCAAGGTCAGTGTATTCAGTGTTGTCTAGCTGAGTGGTGACTTCCCCTCTGAGAGCGGTGGGTATTTTTAGCAGCTATTACAGTACTACTCTGAGGGGAAATACTGCTCACTCTGGGTCTGTTTATGGACCGTGAATGATATTTTTACTTCTGATCTCATTAGTAACAACACAAATACGGCTTCGTTTTAAATTGCATGTAATGTCGAACACTGGGAAACATCTGATGATTGTAATTGGCTGTTTGCAGAATGATCACTGATTTTGACGCTCAGCTTATCACTGAGTAACAGCCTCTAAGTGCTGCCAGCAAAACTCAGTGAGAACACTAGTGGCAGCAGTGTCGGTGTCATAGGCATCGAACCAAGGGTGGACGAGGGGACATGTCGTTCCCCAATAATTTGCTCACAATTCATCCTGAATCTGCTTTTTAACAGTGTATTGTGATTGCTTTCAGTTGTTAAATTTGACCAAGAATGTGTAATTTTAAATTTTAGCTTTAATTTTCAATAAAATTTTAGCATTACTGATACAGGAGATAAGGAAAACACACTAAAATGTGGTGTTTATGCGCTGCTGTTAGTCGCCCTGTAAAGCCTGAAGTGGTCATCATACGTCCTCACACATTAATATCACATGCACAAAGTCAAAACGGAGGTCCAGCTTGAGGTTTAGGCAGTATACTGATGAAGGGGCGATGACAGTAATAGATTCTCAGAAGGCATGTTCTTCGCCAAGTTTTCACTGAGTTGTCTTTTGATACTCGCAAACATCAGATTCACCCATCTGTGTGGGTCCGAAGCAAAACACTCAGATTCACCCATCTGTGTGGGTCCGAAGCAAAACACTCAGATTCACCCATCTGTGTGGGTCCGAAGCAAAACACTCTTTACAAAATATTCACCCACACCATGAGTGCAATTACACATTTCCACCAAAGAGGTCTCCAAATCGCCAAAACATACATAGTGCGGCTTTAAACAACTGCCTCAAATAAAGAGGATATTTTGTTCAAATCCGTATTTTATTTCAGGTCTTGACCTCACTGTTAAAAAGTGAGGTATACTAAGCAGGCTACCTGTGATGATGTGAAACAATACCAGCTTGTTATCTACCGCAGGATGTTGCTCTTGTGGATTAAACACGCTTATGCTGTAGCTTAGTTTGTTAGCAATAGCTAGCTGGCTAATTTATCTACTTCATTAAACTAGATTCTGCATCTAAAGCTGTACTTCTGTGTCTGTGTAACTCTTAAATATGTCTAGCTTGGTTTGGTGTCCAGTTTGGGGGAAAAAATGTTGGAGACGTTCCTTACGTAACATAAAAAGTATATAAGTATCTGTAATAATCATGAGTCAGGTGTTATGAACAGTGTGTCTGCCTCGCAGTTGAAATGAAAACCTGCACCACTGGTCAGAATTATTATGTTCTTTCCAAGAATTAATGCTCACATTACTGTTTTTGTGATATTTTGAAGATTAGTCCCAAGATATTCTATCTTAGGATGTCTTTCGGAGCCCGTCCATTGAATTTTACATTCTGGTTCAAGTGAAATACTGGTTCGTTCTCTTTCTGCCCTCAGTGCTACCAAATAGCCCAATACTAAAAGTCAATTTCACACCAAGACACGCTTATGAATTATTAATATGTGTATATTATTAATACTTTATTAATATTAATATGTAAGAGGGTGTAGAGTGAACTCCAGTCTTGTCACCAAAGAGCACCGTATTGATCTTCCATGATGTATGTGAGGTAAGTCAGGTGAGCACACTGATAAGACACTTTCTTTTGCTGCCGACAAGCCAGTCAGCGTTTGCTTGATTTGCATGAGTTGAGATTTTGAAGGTGTCCTTTGTGAGCTGCACTTTCCCATGAATCAGTTCTCTACGTCTCAAAACAGATACATTTACGTACATCTTGTGAAAATTTGACTGACATAACAACTGTAATACAGAGCTTGTCACACTTTCACAGATGCTCAGTTGTGTCTTTTCTCCTGGGTATATTTTGGTTTTTCCGTCTGAATTTACATGCCCAAATCGTAAGGCAAATTATTCAGTAACTGCATGAAATAAATGTAAATTTTATTCATTTAATTTTTTAGTTTTTTGTAGAAGCTCCCCTCAAATTAACAGAAAATGTGTTTTATGATCATAAACATATTGCTATATGCTTACAATTTACTGAAAGCCAAAAATCTTAGACGCTCTTTGTATTTTTTAATAAAAGTAATTTTTACAAAGCAGATCACTGAAGAGACGCCATCTAAGATCCAGTTTATAGCTCAGATTTGAGGAAAAATGGGTCGACTTTCAGTAGAAAAAAAAGTTGTGAATTCAGCTTCTTTTATTATAAAGTTTTACAATTACATTACCCATCTATTTGACTGGAAAGAAGACAGTTACAGCTCTCATATGACACCCATTTTGAATGAAGCTTATGAAAGAGGAAAGTTATGCAGTAAAGTATATGACGAAGTACGTTTGGGAACCACCGGTGGGTCCAAGGAGTTAAAAAGGTTAAAAAACACAAACATATATATTACACAGGTTGCTAGCAATAAATGGAAGCTTATGTCCACAAGTTACCATTGTGCTAACTGCAGGCCTAAATCAATACACACTTCTCTCAAAGCCTGTGGGGTTAAGGAATCTCAAATAGACTTGCTTGTGTGGTGTCTGCCACTGTATAACGTTCTGTATCTATAACCATGAACAAAATCAGACTCAGTGTGGTTGCTAGTGCTGTTTTCAGCAGTGTGATGGAACCACATGCTGTTATGTTTATTTAAGGAGTCTATAAGCTTTATATTACTTGTGGCTCCTGTGCAGATGACTTTATCTACATGTAAGCTGCATTAGCCCTGTAGCTCCAGTGCAGAACTAAAGAAGCAAACTTCAGACGCCAAACATGTCTGGGTCGATTGGCTGCATTTGGGGTGTGCAGGGGGGACTGTAAGCACTGTAATGGCTGACGTGATGTGTGTTGGTTTGTTTGACTCGTTCTGCTCTTCCTTGGAACGGACGGCTGATTTCAGTTAAGTGGTGTAACTTGTCCAGACAAGACTGTTAACTGGAAATGGAGGCTATTCTAAAACAGTCATATCTTTGAAGCATAAATGTGTGCGGTGGAAACAGGCTCATCTGTGCAGGTTTCCCCTGGCATTTAATATTGGAGCTTCTTTTTGGATGTTTTAGTCATATTCACACTGTATGTAAGACTCCAGAAAGAGTGACATCCCTTCTTCTTGAATGTAGAATAGTGATATGCATACCAACTGCACTTATGTCAGGACAAAGTCTGTAGAACTACAGTAGAATAGTTATTATTGTTGTGATAAATATCTCTATTAACAGGGATTTTGTCTCCCTTTGCAGCAGTAACAGCCTCTACTCTTCTGGGAAGGCTTTACACTAGATATTACACTAGATATACACTAGAAGGTCAGGTACTGATGTTCTGTGATTAGTTCTGGATCTCCCGCTCATCCTAAAGGTATTGGATGGAGCTCCCTCACTCCAGAGAACACAGTTCAGCTCCACAGCCAAGTGCTGGGGTTTTATACCCGTCTAGCCGATGCTTGGCTTTGGACATGGTGGCCTTAGGGCTCCAGAGCATCCCATTCTATTGCTCCGTGCTTTTCTATGGAGACTATACAAGCTGTGTGCGCAAATGAGTGCACCTTAAACAGGCTGTTGCTCGGAGCCCCGGCCATAACATTTCACATTTTGGTCACTAAAAGTGCAGAACCAGATCAGTTGAATTTTCACGTTCACAAATATCCAACATTTAATAACAAAACAGCTACTTTTCACCAGTCTGTGCGCGATCTGGAGCCAGCTTCACTTTTTTAAGCATGACAAGCCTGAAAAACACACAACTGAACAGCGAACACAATAAACTCACAGTGTGTGTGAGTATTTGCAGCATGTAAACATAAAATGAACCTTGCTAATATAGTGGAATGATCCCATAATGCAGTGCAAAGCTCTGTAAACAGTACATGTGTGGGTATAATGTGTCGGTGTGTCTGCCAGCATGAGCAGAACAGCAGAATTCCTGCTGGATGAGCTTCCGCAACTGTGGCCTTTCATCTCGATACCTTTACCACACACACACCTTTATCCTCACTCAGCCGTATCTGGCTGTGTTCGTCATGACGTCACGTCACCTTTAGTGTGTGTGTGTTGGCACCTTTCTGTGTTTGTCCAAAGGTCACCGCCCACACACTCAGGACTGCGAGCAGGATTCAGTTACACATACAGGCTCATAATCCGCCACTTATGACTGGCTGAGGTTTAGTGTTGAAATCTGATTACGTTTAACCTGAGTTAATGTCCGCTGCGTCCCCAAGTGACCCCACAGCTCTGAGAGAGAGAGAGAGCAGAGAGAGAGCAGAGAAAGCGAGAGAGAAACAAAGAGAGAGACATACAGAGCCAAAGAGAGATCAAATGTTTCTTTTCTGTGAAATCCGCTTTAAAGTGACTGAAGCTCGGGATGCCTCGAGGAATGTTTTGAACACCAGCAGCCTTCAGAAAGTGTCCTTGGAGTTAGAGCTCTCTCTCGCTCTATATCCTTTCTTGCTCTTTCTCTCGCTTACTCTCTCTTCCTCTCTCACTCTTGCTATGTATCTGTATCGCTCTCTCTTACTTTCTCTCTCGCTTGCTCTCTGTCTTTCTGGATCTCTGTCTCTCCCTCTTGCACCCTCTCTTTCTCGTCTTATGTTTTCTGTGGATGAGGCAGTTTGTAAACGGTCAAATATTGTAATTTTTTTTTACATTTTTATCAAATATTTCCTCAAATATTCCATAAGGATATTGTGGATATCAAGATTTGTTTTACTTTTAAATCACTTCCCTGTTAAATCATGCCGGCCGAAAACCCAAAGATAAATCACTAAAACAAGGAGTGTGTTTACATGCACTCAATAATCCCATCCTAATCGGATTTCTGCAGTTATCTGATTATTCATATGGTTGTGTAAACAGCACACGCCGATGTCTTAGATCGGAGTGAGGTCTAGAGAACCGATTAAGAAATCTGATAAAGAGAGCTGGATTTTTAGCTCATTAATCAGATTTCTTAGTGCATGTAAACTTTTACTCTGATTTCTTTCGGATTTCTCAGTCTGAGCATGTGCAAAATCAGACTGCGGTACTGGAAATAAGCTCGCAGGTTGCCGCGAGATGCAGCAGAACACTTTGAGCGATGCTGAAACCAAATACATGCTTGACGAAATGAGGGATTTAAATACCTAAATATTGATCTTTTAGGTGATGTATGTTCATATTTTCAGGTAACATGGTGCTGTGTTTATATTATGTTTACGTTATGTCTTCTGTGAGTTTATTGGCTAGTTGCAAAGCAGAAATCTGATTATTGTCTGACTCATGTAGACCCAGAGTTTTATTTATTTATTGGATTATTATTAAGTACACGTAAACACACTCAATGAAATGATCAGGTTTGGATTACCTGTTATGCTGACTTAAGGCAGTAAATGAATATTATGCTTCCTGTTTTTCCTTCTTTGAGTCATGACAGTTTACAGATTGGGATATTTGAATATTATCAATATAATAAAGTGTCTATTTAAATAGAAAAACATACGTAGGAACAATAAAAGATGCTGATAATATTAACGAATGGCTCTGTTTTTAATCTGCAGGACCGCGGCAGCAGCAGCTCGATGGGGAAGATCGAGCCGATCTCTCCGGTCAGCCCGGCGACCGTGGACCCCGACCTGGACCTGGTGCCCACACGCTTCTCCAAGGAGGAGCTCATCCAGAACATGGACCGTGTGGACCGGGAGATCACCATGGTGGAGCAGCAGATCTGCAAACTAAGGAAGAAACAGGTAAGAGAGTCTGGATGCAATACAGCTGCAGCGCTGTGTCTGTATGAGAGTGAAAAATGGATTTTTTGTGTTGTAGAATTGATTCTAATATTGTAAACCAGTGCAGTTGATCTGAAGGGGCTGATTCAGCTGCATTGTCACTCCTGCTCGCAGGGTTTTCTTTGTTTTTGCTATTTTCCAGCTTTTAAAATAATGGTGAACACATCAAAGCTACAATATAACTGCATAAAATAACTGTGCACCAACCAAAAAAGTCTGTTTTTTATTTTTTCATTTTTGAAATTGGCCTTCCTTTGTTTTGCTGCCGTACACATGTTCTCTGTCGTTCTCCGAAGCATCTTCATTAGGAGCCACATAAGATGCTTTTCCAATAGGGCTGAAGAAGATACACGTATCCTGAGACCTTGTTAGCCGCTCAGAACTATTTATTGGGTGGTCTGTTTTTACTATTTTAATATTTAAAAAAATAATTTCTGAAAATGTTGATGTTTTTTAAATGTAATGATAAAAACAAATTTTAAATATATTTTTGAATATTTAACTGTTCAGTTTACTTTTACTAAAAAAGTTAGACATTTTTATACCTGAATAATAAAAAAACATTACAATGGATTTTTTGCTAAAATTATGAATTTCACATTTTTAAATAATGAAAGTGTGTATTAATTTTTTTTTATTTTTTTAATCATACAATGGACACTGTTCATATTTGTTATAGAAACACATTTAAAATGTTTAGGCATAGACATCTATATACCTCTCATTATTCTAGCTGTGTATTATTTTGTGTGGAAACCTAGTAAAGTCAGTTCAGCATTATTCAGTGCTGCCTCTCTGCTCACGGTCTTGTATGTTTCTGGTGTAGCTTTGTTTCTGTCCTGGGTAGTTAATGGTTTGTGTGGGACTGAAAAAAGGGAAAAGCGGTGGTGTGATTATGGTGTGGTTAAATCCTCACTCAGCAGGCCTCAAACCAGCCACACAATTACACACACTTTTCCACTCCTTCCTCCTCCTCCTCGCCTTGTTCCAGTCACAGAAAGTAGGTTAAAAATATATGAGGCTATAAACAGGAACTCCTGCAGGAGAGCAGCGTTTTTGTTTTGTTTTGCTTTTTTTTTCTTACCTCATATCGTTTAAGCTTTGCAGCTTCCTCTTACAGTATCAGTGCCTCTCTCTCTCTCTCTCTCTCTGTCTCTCTCTCTCTCTCTCTGTCTGTCTCTCTCTCTCTCTTTCACACAAACTGGCTGCTGAAATCTCACACTACAGGACTCATTTGTGAACATTTTTGAGTCATAAAATCAAACGCTTGAACAGGTCAGAGGTCCTCAGATCACTTCAGAGTTTATGGGAAGGCTATTATGGGAAGAGTGACTCATTTCGATCCATCTCCCGACATGGAAAATCGCTTCAAATTGTGAAAATTTATCGGAAGGAGGAAATTGGGCTAAGTTATGTAGTGTAAGCTAAGCCTGGACGATAGGGCGGTGTAATCGGATATAGCCGATGATGGACAGGTAACCCGATGGTGATGTGTAAAAGATGATAATCTGTGTTTTGGTGAAAGAGTTAGAATTCTTTTTAATTAGGATTGGAGAGGACTAATTTACCGTTAAACAGCTCAAAAATATGATTCATGTTTAAGAAGTGCACAGGCTCACACACACACACACACACACACACACACACACACACACACACACACTGCACTGTAATGCTAGCTTTGTTGTACGGATTCACCTTAATTTATCTTCAGCTCACCTCAAAGTGACTCGCTGCAGTAAAAAACAGGCTAAAATACTGAAAGTTAGCGCAGAGCAGCTGAGTTAACTCTAACCTGATGAGAGAGCCCCCTGGTCCTCGTCTGCGGTCGGTGTGCAGAGTGAGTGGTCTGGTGGTGATCTGAATTATGGAAATGCTGCTGTATTGATGGAAAGCGCCTTGTTTTTAATGTGGAAAGTGTGTGGATGTGATTTAGGAAATTACTTGCTGTCTAAAGTTCCTCCAGCAGGGAACAGTGTTAGCAAGCAAGTCGCCAAAGTATTATCGATAATTGCTTATTTATTTATTTATTTATTTATTTATTTACTAAAAAAATATGGTGCTAATTATGTTCAGACATTGCCCGGGCCCAGCGTCAGCACAGCTTTAGGTTTAGACCCACCATTTTGCATCATATCTGCATTTACTCCATTTTAACCCTCTAGAAATAAAGGTTAGATTTTCTTTGTCTTTCTTTCTTTCTTTCTGTCTCTGTCCATCACTTCTTTTTGTATCTTAATGTTTTTAATTCTTTTTTCTTTCTTTCTTTCTTTCTTTCTTTCTTTGTCTATCTGTCTGTCTGTTTGTCTGTCACTCTTCTTCTCATTTGTATCTTATTGTTTTTCTGTCTGTCTGTCTGTCTGTATCGCTCTTTTTTCTTTTTTTTCTTTTTCTCTCAGCCCCGTTTTCTTTCTCTCTTTGTATCTTACACTTTCTTTTTCTTTCTTTCTTTTTTTTCTGTCTTTCTTTCTGTCTATATATTTGTCTGGCTACCTGTATCACTCTTTGTTTTTCTTTCTTTCTTTCTTATTTTCTTTCTCTCTTTCTTTCTTTCTTTCTTTGTCTATCTGTCTGTCACTCTTCTTCTCTTTTGTATCTTATTGTTGTTCTATCTGTCTGTCTGTCTGTATCTGTATCACTCTTTTTTCTTTTTTTCTTTTTCTCTCAGCCCCATTTTCTTTCTTTCTTTGCATCTTACACTTTCTTTCTCTTTCTTTCTTTCTTTTTTTCTTTCTTTCTTTCTGTATATATATTTGTCTGTCTACTTGTATCACTCTTCTTTGTTTGTTTCTTTCTTTCTTTGTCTGTCTGTCTGTCTATCACTCTTCTTCTCTTTTGTATCTTATTGTTTTTCTGTCTGTCTGTCTGTATCTGTATCACTGTTCTTTCTTTTTTTCTTTCTCTTTCTTACTCCTTCTTTCTTTCCTTCTATCTTTTTCTTTTTGTCTTTCTTTCTGTCTATATATCTGTCTGTCTACCTGTATCACTCTTCTTTGTTTTTCTTTCTTTCTTTCTTTGTCTGTCTGTCTATCACTCTTCTCTTTTGTATCTTATTGTTTTTCTGTCTGTCTGTCTGTATCTGTATCACTCTTCTTTCTTTTTTTCTTTCTCTCTTTCTTACTCCTTCTTTCTTTTTCTTTTTGTCTTTCTTTCTGTCTGTATATCTGTCTGTCTACCTGTATCACTCTTCTTTGTTTTTCTTTCTTTCTTTGTCTATCTGTCTATCTATTGGTCTATCACTCTTCTTCTCTAGAGATGAAGGTTAGATTTTCCCATAATGCCCATCCAGGTATATATACATTCAGTGAGTGTCCTTCCTGTCTGATTAACATGTACAGCTCTTTCTTTGGTATGAGTTTAAGAAGAAAACAGAAATCTAATCTAGTCTGATCAAAATGAGCTGTATCAGGTTTGTGTCAGGAAAATGAGGTCATTAACTTTCTTAACGCTGACTTTAATATGGTCTGATTCTGTGATGTATCTGAAGAATCTTATGGTTATGGTTTTTTGGGTCCAGTCTTGCGTCCGATTGTCACATTTAAAACCAAATAAAGTCTGTTAAACGCTGCTCTGCTCTCCTGTCAGACCGTCTCTGCCTGTTGACTTGTGGTTTTCCGCCTCTGCCAAAGAACCAGAACCATAAATCTAAACCACCTGAACTCTGAGGGGAGAGATGGGTGGGCAGAGGGGTGGTAGGAGAGAGAGAGTGAGGATTGGAGAGAGAGAGAGGGAGGAGGAGGAGGAGGAGGAGGAGGAGGAGGAGGAGGAGGAGGGGGAGGAGGAGGAGGGGGGGAGGAGGGGACTGGGCTTTTTAATGCTTTTATAAGTAAAGACATGCTACCTACAAAAAACACTTACACTCTCTCTCTCTCTCTCTCTCTCTCTCTCTCTCTCTCTCTCTCTCTCCATCATATTGATTTGCTCTCTTTACTCTTTATTTTCTTTCTTTCTCTTCTCTTCTGCTTATTTTCTGTTTTAATTTTTCTTTTTATCTGTCTGTGTTTCACTCTTTCTGTTTTTCTTTATTTTTTTTCTCTGTCCCTTTTTTCTCTTTTTTATCTTGCTGTTTTTCTTTTTTTGTGTCTATCTATATGCCTGTGTATCTGTCTATCATTTCTCTTTGTATCTTACTGTTTCTTTCTTTCTTTCTTTCTTTCTTTCTTTCTTTCTATCTATCTGTATCTTTATCTATCACTTCTCTTTTTGTATCTTACTGTTTCTGTCTTTCTTTCTTTCTATCTATCTGTATCTTTATCTATCACTTCTCTTTTTGTATCTTACTGTTTTTCTTTCTTTTTTTCTTTCTATCTCTCTATCACCTTTTTTCTTTCTTTCTTTCTTTCTTTCTTTCTTTTTCTTTCTTTGTCTGTCTGTCTATCACTTCTCTTTTTGTATCTTACTATTGTTCTTTCTTTCTTTCTTTCTGTCTTTCTGTCTTTCTGTCTATATATCTGTCTGTCTACCTGTATCACTTCTTTGTTCTTCTTTCTTTGTCTATCTGTCTGTCTATCACTCTTCTTCTCTTTTGTATCTTATCGTTTGTCTGTCTTTCTGTTTGTCTGCCTGCCTGCCTGCCTGTATCACTCTTTTTTTCTTTCTTTCTCTCAGCCCCTTTTTCTTTCTCTCTTTGTATCTTACTCTTTCTTTCTTTCTTTCTTTCTGTCTTTCTTTCTGTCTTTCTATCGATCTATCTACCCTCCTCTCACACGCACATGCTGGTTTATATGGGAGTTTCCTCCTTTTTTCAGTTCAGTAACTCTGCACTGTGCACTCCCTTCGTCCTCCCTCCATCCTTCTCTCTTTCCTTCCCTCAGGTCCCTTCCAAGCACTAAACCATCTGGACTTTTAAGCTGTGTGGTAAACCTTCATTTAAAAAAAAAGAGAGAGCGAGAGAAATGGAAGACAGAGAAGAATGAGAGGGAGGAAAGGAGTAAGCTGAAAGTGTGTGTGTGTGTGTGTGTGTGTGTGTGTGTGTGTGTGTGTGTGTAAAAGCGCTGCAGGATGTCTCATTTATTTTCTCTCACACAGCGGTGGGCTTGGGAATACCACCCTCCCTCTCCCCAACGCTCGTACACAAACACTGATCCAACACACACTCTCTCTCTCTCTCCTGGTAGAGTTGCGTGCTTTTGAGTGGGGGGGCAGTGGTTGGGGGGTATGGGATGGTACTGTAGGAGCCCCTCTCAGTGCCCCATAGAGGCCCATGTTTGGAGAGATTTGGCATGGATCACCTTTCTGCATGCACAGCGTACTGCGTGTGTGTGTTTTCATTACCTCATCATAACACACTCCAGTGTGAGAGTGCTAATTTACAGATACACCCTTGATGTTGTGCAGATCCACTCATTTTAAAGCACACTGTGTCCAGAAGTATTGAGACAGCTGTTCTGATTATGAGCTCAGCTAATTAAAGCTGCACCCATCACTAATACAGGCATTCACACAGCTCGTCTAATCTCCATAGAAAAGCATTGGCTGGTAGAATGGGACGCTCTGGAGCAGCCGCACATGAGCCTAAGCTCACCATGCCCGGTGCTTAACCCAGAGGGGTATAAAGCCCCCCTAGCATGGTGACCACTGCTCCTGCGTTCTCCTTATTTCCATCTGTCCAGATTACTACCAAAAACCATAAGTACAGTGCTTTTTTGCACTAAATCCATTTGAACAGGACCATTTATACTCTCTTTGTAGTGAAACATGCAGTTGGTCAGTACTGACGATATCCATGATGTACTCAGAAAAGAGTTGTGTGACACAATTTATCACAGTAGTGATGAAAAAGTCATTGTCCACCTCTTTCTGTGGGGGGTGTTAGTTATATATTTATATCCAGTTTTTGGAATTAGCTGCTATTTAGCTGGTATATTAGCTTGTAATGTTTCAGAGCTTTGTATCAAAGGTGTAAATTTCAGATTTTAATTCGATTGAAATAATATCAGAATAGATTTTCATGATCATGCATCACATTATTGCTTTGTAAGTTGGAATAAATAAAAAAGAACCAGTAATTTAATTTAATTAAAAAAAAAAATTAAATAAAAAAATAAATAAATAAATAAAATGATAAATACTATGATTTTTTTTTCACTATTTTGCACACTGTATTTAATCCTTATGGGATTGTGATGCTTATTGTGATGAAATGCATCATGATAAGATATTGTTTTATTACCCTTCCATAAAAACAACACGCCAAGGGTTTTTTGTTATTGGGTTTTTCCATTTAAGATTAGCTTGTGAATGTTATTTTGGTCCAAAACATCCTTCAGATCCTTCGGCACCACCTTCCGATCAAAAACGTGTGATGCATTATTGCATTTTTCCTCTTCTTCTCCATACGTAACTCAGAACGTGTGCGCAGGTCGAATTGGGCCGACCGCTTCTGTGTGAATGAACACACTGGTAGGGTTATTGGGTTTGTGCCAGGCCATTTCTGTGGAAGCTACACGGGAAATCTTTCTCAGCTTTTACTCATCTTTACTCACTTCTGCTTCTGCATTTTTCCCTTCATAGTCCCCTCCGATGACCTTTGGCACAGCTGATGACGCGAGAGTAGAAAAAGTATTTGGTTAGTGAGATTTCCCAGCATTCTCATCCTATACTTACCGTTTCTGTTCCTTTCTTTGTGTTTTTTCTGCTTTAGCAACAGCTGGAGGAAGAGGCAGCGAAGCCGCAAGAGCCGGAGCGAAGTATTTCTCCTCCGCCGAGTGAGGCCAAACACCGCAGCCTTGTGCAGATCATCTATGACGAGAACAGGGTAAGGACAACACACTTCATATACATCAGGAGGGGTGTATAAAACACTGTTATAGGCAGCTCATGATGGATTGACTTAAGCTGTAGTTATTTTTAGGGAATGTCTCAATCCAATCCAAAGGATTGGGATCTGAATCCCTCTAGCAGTGTTTAAATGGATCGGTATCGTCTATATTGAACTCCATCCGGTTATGATCCTGTTCCTTGCTTTTTGCCTTGTATTTCTTAAGCTGTTTAGAGATGATATAAACAGTCATTATCCAAGGCAAGTCAGATCTCTAAGTTTAGCAATATGGCGCTATTTTTACAGTGAAATATGAAAGCACCGTGTTTTGACTGAGCTTTGACGGCACTTCATCTAAGTACTGGAATGTGAAATGTGAGCAGGCAGTTACTTACCACGAGTGACGAGCTAACACAAACATGCACAAAAGACACTCCCAGCAAGAGTTTCACTCACAAGTCGCACCTGCTTGAAAACGAAACCATGGCAGGAATGCTTTGCTTTAGCAGCTGCTCCGCTACATTAGCAGAAACAGCTCATCCAACGCCAATAGAAAGGAGTTGCTAGTGCTCACCTCGTTGAACAGTATAAAGTTGTATGGTATTCACGGCACTATAAAACTATAAATTTTAGTTTAGACTCTGTCCTGCACATATCAGAAATGAAGTGACCAATGCAAAATAATATATTAACTTTAAGCCTGTTTCCGTGAAATCCATAACTGCTACAGAAACAGCAAGAATGACAAATATTTCTGGTCTAAATTCTAAAAGTAACTAAATCAGTCAGATTTGATCATAAACACACTATTAAATGGCAAAAAACAAAACCTTGCATTAGAAGTTTTCATGCCAAAAATGAATCGATTTTGCGGCAGTAAGCACATTTTACTTAAATCTAAAGACTGGGAAGCAATAAAGCTGGATGCACTTTGAATAAAGTGAACTATTTTGTGAACTAACGTTACATGGACTACCTAATTACTCTGCAATTGTCACTTTCCATTAAATAAAAACACTAAAGCAACTAGTCAGCATTCTAACATGCTAATTGCTGAGCCACACAGTTTTTTTTCCCCAGTTTTCTCCCCAGTTTAGTCAGCTCCAGTTCCACACACTAGTTAGGACTCCCCACATCACGTGATACCACTAGCGCTAGGAGGGTGAAGGCCTGCACAGGCTTCCTCAGAGACCTGTGAAGCACCACCGCATCTTTTCGAACTGCCACTAACTCAGCATCACTGGACAGCCGCACGCGCTCGAAGGAAGGCGCCAACCGCCAGATCTGTTACGTCAGCTAACAGACGCCAGCTGAGTGATGGGGGGGAGAGGCGAGGCCATCCTACCCACCCAGAGAGAGCGAGGCCAATTGTGCTCTCTTGGACTTCCGGCCACGTACGGCTGTAGCATCACGGGGCTCGAACTCGTGATCTCCTGATGACAGGGCCAACGCTTAGACAGTTGCGCCACCCGGAAGCCCGAGCCACACAGTTTTTGTTCTATGTCAAACCAAAGGACATTAAAGTGACTTTGTACACAACATATGTAACTATAGGACAAATAAGCACCATTAAAATAACTACAATTAATAACGGCTTTCTGGTCTTTTATGCCTCTCTAAAGCGTCTGATTTGACCACTGAGCTACCTTGCTTGCTAGTGGCTTAACTAATTGGGTGCTAAGAGACGATATACTGCACTGTTCTGCTGTCCCTCACACAATTGTCTAGATGTACACAGAATCAAGCAAAGCTGATATTATTCTCTGAGTGTGAAAACTAGCACAAGATAGCTTTAGCGTCTTAATTAACTTGGCGAACTCTTGACAAAGATATAATTCTAAAAATAGCAATCGAAACGTCAGTATACCATTCTCGTTCGCATTCTGGTGCACATATTGGTGACGTAATGGTGCTTAGTGACTGTGCCCTCCTGGAAGAGTAAAGAATTTACAGAATTGCTTTTGGATTCAGCAGCATGTGTTGCCAAAGACAGAGGATCCCTCACTAGCAGCTGTAGCAGCTCTGCCTGCTTTTGAAAGCTGGAAAACAGGGCTGGGTTACATTTACAGGGTTTCATTTGATATTATAGCCACAAACGCAGTAAGAGTTTACCTTTATTGCCAAAGTTGTCTCTTTGCCTCATTGCAAATGAGTCTCTTCTGTTGGTATTTACTGCTGCTGCTGCTTCCACGCGAACTGGATGTGAGTTATCCACTCGGACATAAAGCCAACCTTAGTGTTTACAGTCATTTCAATTTGGTCTATAGGAATGACTTAGAAAAGCTTCAGTTAGCTAACAAGCTACTTGTGTTTGTAATCTGTTCAAGGAGACGTTGCCATGGTAGCATTATTTACATCGGCTTGCCGTCCACTTCTGTGCGTGAAACTTCAAAACTAAACGCAGGGCATTATGTGTATTCCGTGTCTGCCGAGATACATTGTTTGTATACTGTGCTTTCATTGTTTTCACTAAATATTATGTATGCAGACTGAGTCACACCGTACACTCTCTTTTACACAGACGCACTCTGTCACACACACTCACAGTACAAACACACACATACTGATACTCTCACCAATTCTCACACATATTGGATGTGACATTTGGTTTATAGAAGTAGAAATCTGTGTGTGTGTTTTACAGCTAACCCAGCTATTCGCCTCATACCTAGAAAAGTGTATTATCTAGAGAAATCTGATTAGAGCTGAACTCAGTGCACTGTGAACCCCCCAACCCCGTTTATTAGTCAGACACAAAGCAGCCAGATGTGCTGAATCAGTCTGTAGCATACACACGCTCGCGCTCGCTCACTCACTCACTCTCTTTCCCAGAAGTGCTTCCCCCTCCCATAAAGCACAGCAGTCCTACTGCGGTACATAACTACACTCCAGTTCAGAATCACCCTTACCAACTGTTTTCACTCATTCACAGACAGAGCCATAAAGTATTGCGATGTACAGAAGAAGAAAGCTTTCGTGTTTGATGCTAGTGCTCCCTCTGGTGGCAACACTCTAGTGAATCAGTGCTCATTGTACGTTAAAGGGGAAATTTTACATTTTTTGCTGCAGGTAATTGATATGATGTACACAGTCATTCAGAGTGGTTTGGTGTGAAATGCTCCGTTCTAGAGAAAGTTATCAAGTCAGAATTGTTCACAGTGGTGGCGATAGGAACCAGACAACTCAAGAATTTAACTTTAACGCCCCTGAAAGCTCCCTTACAGAAAGTTATTACAGGAAATGTTCAGAAATATGCTGCCTCATGTCTGAGACACTGATCAGTGGTTAAGAGATAAGGTTTAAACCTAGATGTAAAGTGGAGTGGTACACGCAGGGCGTTCTAAGGCAGAACAGTCCCCAAAGAACACTTTTTTACTTTTTTCGGATTTAACACTATTTTAACATTTATTAACATTACATATAAAACTCAACACACGTGTCTGTTCACTGATGGTTTTGTTCAGTAAATAAACTAAACTATATTTGTGTTGTAGGCGTGGTGATCCCTGGTTTCTGTCACCACCGCTGTAAAGAGATCTGAGTCTGCAAGTTTCTCTAGAATAAAGCATTTCATGGGGAAAAACCTTTTTTTTTTTTTTTAAATCTCGATGATTGTACTGTGCAGAAATTTTGAACAGTCGGTGGAATTCCCCTTTATAAGCTGTATACACTCTGCAGCCACTTTAGTAGAAACCGCCCTGTTGCATTTCCATCTTTCTGGTGCAAAGTTAAAGACTAGCCCATCTAGCCCTTCTGTATAATGTGACAGGAGGCACTACTTAACAGTGGTAGAATATAGACAGTAACTTTTATTTGCCAAATAATATGCATGTACTTTTTTGTTATAATCAATTCTAGTATTTGTTTTTATGCAGTTGAGTTGCCGCCTTTAGACTGAGTTAATAAATATTACCTCCCATCAGAAAGTAAAAAATGTGCCGTGCTCAAGCTGGTGTGGTCTAATCTTGGTTTGACTGTGTCACTGTTTCAGCTGTTTCTCACTGCAGCTTTGAGTCATTAATGTCTTCTTATGTTTCACGTCTGTTTGTGCACACTCAGCCAGTTAGCTCAGTGCACAGACACTGTTACCTTCCTGTTGTGTTCACTGTTGCTGAGTTAAATGTTTGAACACTCACTGCATTTCTCACCTTATACACACTCACACATGCACACGCACATGCACAAGTGACAAACTTCACACTTTCTTCAGGATGCTGTTTGCGAGCTAATGCTGTCTGCAGTAGTCAGAAAAATGCTGATAAAATCACTCTGAGTAATTTTTGGAGTAGTTATTGCAGGATTTGTGTGTGTTTTAGGAGAGTTTCTCTAATTCGGGCTGCCGTTCTAAAAGCGAGACCTATGAACGATGACCATCTGTATCGGGCTGTTCTTTAAAAATCTGCTAACTTGTAGGCCAGCTAGTTAATAAGTAGGGCTGTACAGGCCCCATTATATCATACAGTACAATAATTGAGCCATGATGCGATTCTATTGCGATATCTGAAAAATTTGTATTGTATTGTGTTTTGTGTGATACATGTTGCGATTTATCACTTGTCACTGTAAATTATTCCTCCCAAAGAAAACTTATATTTAAAGAAGTTTACACTTTGTTTACTTTAGTCTTTTTACTGAAGCAAAACAGATTTGTGCAGCAGACAAATCGGCATTAAAAAAAACCTCATCCTCACGTTTACATGTCTATCAGATGCTTTTATTTGTGAAGCAGACGAATAACGTTCAAAATGGATCCTTGCGTAATAAACAAAAGCTTTTATTTTTAAAATAAATATTATTATATACATAAACATGACAGGCAAATGTAATTTAAAGACTCTTATTAGCATATCGCTGCTGTCAGAACAAACCCTTGTGTCTTTAGAATGGTTACTTTACAGGAGAAGGGGAAAACATACTTGAATTTTAATGTAGATCAGAGACTTTTTTCAAGATAATTTTGGGCCATTTCTTTTGGTCCATTCATTATGAAATGTATGCAAAACATAAAGGGCAACATGCATTTTCAGAATACTTTAAAAAAATGAAAAACAGAAACGGAGATACGAGGTTTTGTTCAGGCAGCGGCGATGTTATGCAGTGTTGTCCTGTGTGGGAGAAGTGTGCTATCCACTAACTGGCTCCCTGTGTTTCTTAGCTGCCTGTCTAGGTTACTGTAATCTATGATTGATTTTGCTAGCTATCTAGCTAACTTTCTAGTTGATCTAGCTATCTAGCTAACCCTACGTCTGTCCAGGTAACCAGCTGTCTAGCTGTCTTTCTAGCGGATTAGCTATCTAGCTAGCTTTCTGTCTGTCCAGGAAACTGTTATCTAGCCATCTTTCTGGTTGATTAGCATCCTAGCTATTTTTGTAGATGTCTGTCAATGTTCGTCCTCTTCCGCTGTCTTTCTAGCTGGTTAGTTTCCTTGCTGTCTGTCTGAAAGGAGGAATCGGACATGTTTTGGTGAGAAATTTAGGAAGCCTAGAGGAGGTTTTTAAGTGTATTTGAGGACACTGTGAGGTTTTTGCTTGTCTACTAGTTCTTTTCTGTTTTCCTCTGTGGTCGGTTGCCAAGCGAGGCTGGTTTAGTAAGAGCTCTTCAGGAAGAGGAAAGAAAAGTAGCAGCTCTCTCTCTCTCACTCCCTTTCATCTGATAGGATTAGTGCTGCAGCCACAGCTCTGTCTGCCACCAGCCCATACTGCTGTCCATCTATCTCTCCCTCCCTCCCCCTTTACTCTCAGCCAGCGAGAGAGAGAGAGACAGTGGGGAGCTGAGTTAGTGTGTGGTTTTGATAAGCTCTTTTAATGGTCAGTGTACAGTTCATTGTTTATGATTGAGCGCCAGTGCGAATGAGACGTGCTTGTTGCCGTGGAGACTGGAAACGTGCGGCCAGACCATTGATGTGTGTGTGTGTGTGTGTGTGTGTGTGTGTGTGTGTGTGTGTGTGTGTGTGTTTCCTGAACAGAAAAAAGCGGAGGAGGCGCACCGCATCCTGGAAGGACTCGGACCCCGAGTGGAGCTGGTGAGTCTGAACTACTGATTCTTCGTCTATCTCTTTCTCTCTCTTTATAAAACACCCATTTAGAGGTCTGATCGGTCAGGATGCTCAGAGCACACAGTAAGAATTATGATTGGTTTGATGTTACTGCCTTTGGCAATATCAGTGTTGTGAATCACATTATTGAGGTAATGCGATTTCAGTGCAGTGTAAAAACTGTTGAAATCGTAAATGTATCTTTGATTCACTGATATGACCTTTATTTTCAGGGTCTGTTGTTTACCATCTTTTGTGGAAATCGTGGTCAATTATCAATACTAGGCATCTGGGTGCATCCTGTTATAGTAGAGTAGGCGGGGCATATACACTCCCACACTCATGTGATGGGTTTTGTTTTTCTGAAGAGCTTATAAGTAATTTTAAATGCCACACTTTGTGATATTTTGTTAGACTGTGGTACGGCAGTCGTGATAAAAGTTTGAGATCTCAAAAAACAAACTACAAATTAAATTCCAAGTCTAAGACTGACATCCAATAGAGCGGTTCATTTTAAATACATTTGGGCCCTGTTTTCATTGTCATAGTAAAACATAAAAGTAAGGCTCCAAATCCTGGTACTGGCATATGTGACAGTAGCAGAAATATTATTGTGACCATGCTAACCTGAACCAGAGTGGCATAACTGAAAAAAGGGTGGAAGGTAAATAGATTATAATTACATAGAAATACATTAAATACCAGCAGTCACATCCAAATGATTCAGTTAGTTAGTAGCGTAGTTATTCATTGGATAAAGCTGCTTATTTATTATAAAATGGGTGGTATAAATAAACCACATTTCACCTCTTGCCTCTACCACTTAGGGGCACTATCCTTAGCCCCCTGTTTTGCGTGTTCACATCTAGGGGTAGGGTGTCCTGATTTTTGTTGAGATAGAGGGGTAGGCCGAAGTGTTAGGGCTACATGACCCTCCAAACTGAGGTTTTTCAGAGTCACTCCAAACCGAGTGTTATGAGTAAAAAAGAAAAACTGGTAAGATGGCGGCAACAGCGACCAAAGAAACCCACAGATGTGATAATTTTCTCCGTTAAAAATTACAATAACCAACATATTATCTTGGGTTTAATGTCGTTTCAGTGTGTTATTGTCGTTTTCTTCATAACGAGCATAAAAATTGCTAATAGTTTGCTGATGTCTCTTGTCCATTCCACCTTAAATAGTCCAGCAGGTTTGACGCCTGAAGCGTCAATGTAACTACTGCTCCATTTAAGGTGGAACGGGAAAATTCAAACAAGAAGCTGGTGAATATCTGACTTCAGCTTCATGTCACTAAAGAGCGGTGGGTGATGATAAATAATTGCCCCCCTCTTTGAAGGCATATGATGCCCTGAATGTAACTAAACCCAGCAGTGAGGAGCTGAACTTTACCCTCCTCTGCTGTCACTGCAGACTGGCAGGGTCGCCTACAGAGCAGCGCTGGTAGCTGTTAATGAAGTAATGCTCTTCTTTATTTGAGGGTTGTTCCATTTCACGGGGGAAGATTTCAACCACTACCCCTTGTAAGTCAGTTCCAAGGGGCAAGGTGATGCTGGAAAACAAGTGGTAGGGGTGAAAATAAGAAATGTTAATTGGCCTTAATGTCTGCACTAGGAGTGGGTCTTAAAGGTGTTAGCGTAAGTGCAGCTTTGGACCAGAATGGGTACATATAATGGGCTCAGAAGTGTCTTGGGACACCTGGTTCAATTTGTAAATGTATTATGCAATTTATGCTTCACTATTTTCAATTATTTACATTATTTCAGCTGTATTATAACTTCTCAATCAGTACTTTGGGTCCAACTGAACAGTGGCGAACTAGAAAGCTTTCACCTAAGCCCCTGACTTTGAACGTCAAAGCAAATGTTGCTGCACTAATCCAAATACAGACACGTCATTCAGACCATATATCTCAAAACGCTGCTCCTGGAAAACCATCGTCCAACACAGCTGACTCAAGATTTCAGTAATTTTCTGAAAGAAAATTGAAATAATCTGTCAAAAAATATTGTATCTTGATAAAAGTCTGCAAGAAAGATCACAGATCACACATTTAACTTTCCAAAATCAAGTGTAAAGGGAAAACACACTGAAGTAGTGGGTGGTATGAGACACTAATGAGTACTTTTACTTACCTGACTTGAGGTTCATTTTGAGTTTTAGTTAGTAAACCAGGTTGTTAGTGCTAAAAGTTCTAACTTCTCTGTTGGACACAAATGAATAAATGATAACCAGACATTTGTGTTCAAAGATTGTCCCAGGATCACGTTTGTGCACTGTTTGTGGGTATATATGTGCGTATGTACGTACGTATGTACGTATGTATAGACATTACATTGGACGAAATACTGTTTTGTGCGGTTGAGATTCTTCTTAAGGTATTAGTTTTGCCATAACCTTTACTCCAGTGTGCCCAAAAAAACACAGGAACAATGGCTGAGTCATGTTCCACTGTGTGGTCAGGTGCAGTCTGAAGTAACGATAATGCGGTTTATGAGCGAAGCAGACATTAGAGAGCTGTATGACAGGAGCTGTCTGTCACTTGGGCTTAGCCTTTAGCCTGCTATCTGCGCTTCTGTTTCTTTTCACACTGCCTGATGCGGCGGCCTGTGGGCGTGTTCACAACAACAACGATCAGCATCTCATCAGGTGCTGATAGACCGTAACCTTCACCAAACTCCAGCAGAGTCCGACTCTACACACTAGTGTGAGGGGCTCATATATGCGATAGGTGACTTGAGAAATTTGGGTGTTTTCTTCATGTAACAGGTTTACCTGTATACTGTTCAGTCCTGTTTATAGGCAGTTATAATTGTGGTTGTAATTAAGGGACTTTCCACAGTAATAAGCCGCTGTTGATCTACAGAAATAGGTTATAGATTTCTTATGAATCTAAAATGTTTTTTTTATTGAAATTGTGCTGATACACTGATAAGGTCATACCACCCACTGCTAGTATATGTCTATATTCTGTGTATGGTTAGTATCAGACAGTCCTCCCACGATTACTTGTAACCTCCCGCTGTCAGCGCTGTTAGCTGTGGAGTTTCCAGACGTACGTGTGTGTGTGTGTGTGTGTGTGTGTGTGTGTGTGTGTGTGTGTGCTCCCTAATCAATTTGTGAATGTTTACCCACACACATCTACAGGACTCACGAGGCACGAGCTAACATGGCTAAATCCTCCATCCATCCGATAACGCGTGAAAACACAGACACAGCCTCGTGTTCCTCAGGTAGCAGCATGTGCCTGATTGTCCTAATGATTAAACAGCGTTAGCAGAGGTTTGATACTCTGCAGAAGAGTAAGAGCACAGTGATTCATTGTCAGAAGGGTAATCGAGGATACCAGGGGGATTTCCTCTTTAAAATCTCTCTGGTTTCCCCTTTCAAAAGTGATGTCCCGAGGTTAGAACATTAGTTTCAATTTCCACTTTAATTCCTCGTAAAGAAACCAACACACCCCACCACCCCCCGCATGCAGCACTGCAGTGTGTGTAGTCGGTAATTACAGGTGTACTGTTACCGCTGGTGATGGCAGTCGCGTTGTTTTTATAAGAAGCCTACAGTCATTTTCTTTGTTTTGTTGTTGTGCTGCTGTGCGTACACTGACCTTGGATGGAAAATGGGTAGAAAACTCAGAGCAGAGAGATGGGCTGGGGAAAGGGGGGTGCCGAGTGTCTTTCTGAAACTGAACTCTAGTGCTTTCATCTCTTCTAACTCTCTCTCTCCCTCCCTCCCCTTCTCTCTCTCTCTCTCTCTCTCTCTTTCCATTGCAGCCTCTCTATAACCAGCCGTCAGATACGAAGCAGTACCATGAGAACATCAAAATGTGAGTATTCCTCTTCTTTCCTTCCTTTTTTCTCATTTCCTGATGCTGCGATAGTTAATGTAACACCACTCAGGTCAGCCTGACCTCAGCGCGTTCAGCTCCACAGATCTTATTCATCGCTGCAGGGACACAGCTGAGCTGGGCGAAAACGGTGCTGCTGTGGGTTGGAGTGAATGTGCTTCTGAGTATTATATAACTGTATTAGTATTATTGAGGTTGTCATTGAGTCTCTTAGGGGTTGAGATGGATGATTAATGTTATATCATTGTATGATTATTGGAGGTATCACTGTGATCCAGCATGAATGGGGTTGCTATTTTTACAACTCATGTGGAAATTGACAGGCATGGGGCCTAGAAGCAGGAAAAATATTTATCAGCAAAATAAAATTGTTTTATCAATCTGTTCACTTTACATTATTCTCCAGTCTGAAGGCTCTACGTATTGATCTATGGTAGTCGCAGCGGAGTTGCCAGTTTCACAGTTTTCCTGTGAAATTGGGGTAGTTTTGAATTGCAGTCACTGGGGTTTTTGGGCCACTTTCAAAATTTGCCAAGAAGAGTTGATTTCAAACATCAGAGAATACAAATTACTATTTTTATAAATGTAAATTTTTTTTTGAATAGCTGGCAACCCAATGACTAGGCGCCTCTCAATACAAAACCAAAAAAGGCAAATTACAGCTCTGAAATAAGTATTATCTAGACGAGTGTATTATTGTGGCTTGACTTGAATGGGATATATATATATATATATATATATATATATATATATATATATATATATATATAAGTATTGAAAATATTGTTGTAATCTGGTGTGAGTAGGACTTTTATTATATTATTGTATTAGTGTATTGTATTATTATTGGGGTATTATTGTGGCTTGACTTGAATGAGTCTTACTTCTATATTATATTAGTTTTGAGAATATTATTGTAATCTGGTGTAAATAGGACTTTTATTATATTATTGTATTATCATTGAGTTATTATTACGGCATGACTTGAATGGGACATTTATTATATTAGTATTGAGAGCATTATTGTAATCTGGTGTAAATGGGGCTTTTATTATATTATTGTATTATTATTGGGCTTTTATTGTGGCTTGACTTGAATATGATTATTGTATTATCGTTAGAGCTGTATTGAAAGTTTTATTGCATTATTGTATGCAAGCAATATTGTACTGTGTTATTTATATTATTGTTGAGGGTGTTATTGTATTATATAGGGTGTTAATATATTATCGGATTATTATTATTACTATGAATATTATTGTGGTTTGGAGTGAACTGTTTCTTGCTCAGTATTCATAGATCTGATTGACAGTGTGGGTTTTGTTTGCTTTGATTCATGTTGCTCATGTTTAGTGTGCTCAGTTGATCAGTGATAATCAGTGGTCACTGTGTCCGTCAGTGAGAGAACAGCCTTTCTGCTGGACGGTGACATTGACTGACACAGAGAAGACGTTCTGTTTTATTCCTTTTTTTCCTCTTTACGTCTCCTGCTGAACCTGACCATCATTTTCTCACAGTGATTAGTGTGTGTGTGTGTGTGTGTGTGTGTGTGTGTGTGTGTGTGTTCGTTCAGTGCTTTGATCAGATACAATTGTGAGCTTTGTTCTCAAAGTCTTTTATTAACCTGAGCAGCACTTGCTGGTGGGAAACTCTTTTCTCTCTTTTTCTCTTTCTTTTCTTTTCTCTTCTCTCCTCTTTCTGCCTGCTTATTTCGTCCTTCTCTCCCGTTTCTTTTCCTCCTCTCTTTCTCTCCTCTTCTATCTCTCTCCTTTCTCCTCTCCTTAGATTAGATTCCTTTCTTTCTCTTTTCTCCTCTTTCCTTTTATCCTTTTCTCTCTCTCTCTTTGTTCACTTACACACCTCTTTCTCTCCCACTTGTCTTTTCCCCCCTCTCCTTTTCTGTCTCTCCCCTTTCCTATGTTGTCTGCCTGACCTCTCTCATCCCACTTCTCTTTCTCTCGTTCTTGTTATCTCTTCCTTACACTCTTTCTCTCCTTTTCTCTTTCTTTCTGTCTCTCTTTTGTATATCCTCCTCTCCTCTGTCTCTCTCTCTCTCTCTCTCCCTCCTCCTCCTCCTCGTTCACTCTTTTCCTCTTTTTCACTTCTTTCCTCTCTTTCTTTTCTCTCTCTCCTGTTTTCCCACTTCTCTTCCGCTGGTTCTCTTTATCTCTTTATCCTTGCACTCTTTCTCTCCTCCTTTTCTCTTTCTTTCTGTCTCTCCTTTGTATCTCTCTCTCTCTCTCTCTCTCTCTCTCTCTCTCCCCCTCTCTCTCTCTCTCTGTATAGAGACGTCCAGAGCTTCTGCTTTAACTCCTTATATGGCCGGCTCCCAATAACTTGTCAGTTTCCATTGTAGTTTATGTAGTTACTGCATAATAAACTTTAAGATGTAATAATTCTCGGATTTTAGGGGGTGCAGAGATGTTCAGATCCTCTGCGCTCGCGCGCTGATGTGCTGTAGGTTTTGCAGTGTCAGCAGTGCATGTCTGCTCTGTTTTCTTGTCTGTTTGAATGTTCCTGGCGGCTTCCAATAGTTGTCAAAGCTAACTTCTTGTGTACTGCACATGTGGCCTGATGTATGACAGTCTCTGCTAAATCTCAAATGTGTGCGTAAGTGAGTTCTAGCTTACGGGGCTCTCACTCAACAGCTAATCTCACTGCCATCTGCTGTGTTAATACAGCACAGTCTCTGTACCTACACTGTTTAACCCTCATCACAGTCATCAGACGATACCTAAAGCTCGCTATAATCTCGTGTGAATTATTTTTCACATGTAGCTTATTAAAACAAGCTGAGTTCTACTGAAAGTGCAGATTCTAGACTTTCACTCCGTACCACATTAGTGTTTAAGTGTAAGAGGACAGAGTTTATTAAAAATTGAATTTGATGTAAAGTTATTGTTTATTTGCAGAATGAAGAAAAAAAATCCAAATTTTTGTCATTATTTGACAAAAAGTTGAAAATAGAGACTCAAACCTGTCAAAGAATTTAAATCAAATGTAAATGCAGTTAGTTGGTTAACATGGTATGCAATTAAATATGTACAGTTCTGTGCAAAAGTCAGAGACCATTCATTTATTCAATTCCAGTCAAAACAGCCATTAAGTTCAAGCTATATTATATCGGTAATGTTTCTGAGGACATTAGATATGAGATCATCCATTTGCATAATGAAGGAGAAAGTCAACAAGTAGAAAAAAAAAAGTTCAAAAAAATGGTTAAAAGTTAGAGAAAAAACGTCTCATAATAACCGTTTAAGACCTGGTCGACACCAAAACTGCCCCCATCAGATAAACAGCACTTAAAGCTTTCATCTCTGAGAGAGAGGAGAAAATCAACCTGCTTCAGATCTGAAAACATCCACAGATGTTTCTGTCCATCCTTCCACTGTGAGAAGACGACTCAGCGCTGTGGGTCTGAAAGGATGTGTAGCTGAACAAGAAGAACCTCACTGAGAAAAGGAGACGGATACATCAAACAAAGAAGCTGAACAATGGACTGACCACCCCAGAGTCCAGACCTCAACACCACTGAATGTGTTTGGGAATATTTGGATTGTAAGAAACAGAAAATGTAACCAACTTCTAAGACTGAACTTTGGAGCTGTGAAAAAATATCCCTGCAGATTTCTTTGTTGAAAAACTGAAAGCGAGTCTCTTGAAAAGAATGGAAGCTGTAATAAAGCTAAAGAGTGGACGCAATAAATACTGAAATATTTGGATATTATATTTAGTTGTAGGGGTTCTGGTATAATGATTTTAAATATTTCCTATATTTTTGCTTCTTTTTGTTTGTTTAATGCAGAAAAATGAATAGCTGAAGGCGTAGCCCTAACTCTAACCCCCACCCGCCCCCCAATAACCGTCATGAATTCACCAAAAATGGAAAAAATGTAGTCTTTATTGATTGAGTACATGACCTGCAAAAGTGGGTGACATTACCAAAATATGCTTACCAATAATACTTAAACCCTCAGTGCACTTTTATGCTTTCTATGCAGCAGCAGAAATCAGTAAGGTCTCTTATACAGAGTGAGATTCATTGTTGATGGATTGACCTGCAGAGAGAGAGAGAGAGAGAGAGAGAGAGAGAGAGGGAGAGGGAGAATAAGAGAGGGCCAGAGTGTGGAGGGTGAGTAATTAATCTGTGTAGAGAGAGAGTTAAAGCTGATTACTTATCTGACCTTCATGTTAAACTGACACTCAAATAGACACATTGCGTGTCTTGCTGTTTGAGTCTTTAATCAGATAATGACAGTTTACAGGAACGATTAAATCATATAAGCTCACATCTGTGTAACATAAACAGGCCTGACTGATGAAAATAGATACTGCTATTAAGGAACATGTTTGATAACTGGTAATATCAGCCCTTTTATTTTATATGGTCAGATATAGTGATGGGTGGTCATCAGTATACTGTGATATTGATATGCAGTTTTTTTATAGACGTCTGGTCTTGCTAAGGGCTTCTTGAACAGCTACACATCCGTTCAGACCCACAGTGCTGAGTCGTCTTCTCACAGTGGAAGGATGGACAGAAACACCTGTGGATGTTTTCAGATCTGAAGCAGCTTGATTTTCTCGTCTCTCTCAAAGATGAAAGCTTTAAGTGCTGTTTATCTGATGGGGACAGTTTTGTCTGCCAGGTCTTCCAGGTGGTTCTTAAGAGCCCCATTTTCTCTGGAGCTTTTAAACGTTTTTTTTTGAACTCCAGGTTTGGAAACTCTTGTGTGTGTTTCTCCTGTTCATTTTCCTTTCACTTTCTTATACAAGTGCTTTATCTCATAATCTCCTCAGAAACATCTCCTGAGAAGGTAATAACTTCTTCTGGGCATTTTGTCTGGAAGTTAAATAAAAGATTTCTGACTTTGCATAGTGTTGTATTTATTTCTTTTTTTTGCTGTTTGATAGAAAAGATAAAGTATACTAACATACATTCAAGCACTTTGGGCTTCATAGCATGTCTTCTGGTGTTGTTTCTTCTGTGGAGTCTTCGCTCTCTGGCCTACTCAGGTTAAAGCTCTCTTGTGCTAATGCACTGCTTCTCAAGCGCGAGTGCAGTGATGCAGGGTCTCCATAGCAACAAAATAGCTGCGGCTATGTCTCTTTACTCTTGACTGAATCTTGTGTTTCTCTCTCCAGAAACCAGGTGATGAGGAAGAAGCTCATTCTGTACTTCAAGAGGAGAAATCATGCTCGCAAACAATGGGTAAATAGCTGCACTTACACACACGCTTGATGCCCAAAAGTGTCCAGACAGCCCCTCTAATTAGTGAGTTCAGCTACTTTGAGGTTCACACATTGCTGATGGGTGTTCAGTTGTGGCGACTGTACACATAACCTGTATAATCGCCATAGAAAAGCATGCACTAATAGAGCAAGAAGCTCTGGAGCAGCTGCACATGAGCCCTATGGTCACCGTGCGTGATGACAGGTATAAGTCTGCCCCCCAGCATTGGGCGGTGTGGTTCTCTGGAGTGATGGTGCTCCATCCAAGTCAGAACGTTCATCATCGGTACCTGGAGCGTACACCTGCTCCAACCAAACCAACGTTTCTTCTGAAATAGAGCTGTTAATAGGGAGTTTGTCCACCTTTTGCTGCAGTAACAGCCCCTACTCTCCTGGGAAGGCTTTACACTAGATGTTGAAACATTGCTGTGAGATTTGCGTTAGTAATGTCAGTGGCCAGATTCACGAACACTTCTTTAATAAAAAACTCGTGAAGGTTCTTAAGACAAAAACTAAGAAGTTCATAAGAATGTTTTTAAATGCAGTTCTCGAAAAAAGTTCTCAAATGTCCTCTTAAAAATTGTTTTCTTTCTGTTTTCTTGAGTAAATCTACATTGTTTTCTTATGTAGGCTGTGTTGCATTTTACAGCTTGCCATAAACAATGCAAGATACATTTTTAATTTTTATTTACCATTGTTTCGTTTAATCAGTTTAGAGTGCTGCAAAACGAAGAACTAGAGGTGATAGTGGAAGAAAAAAAAAATCCTTCTTAGAAAATACGATAATTGAGGGGTGACGTCAGAAAGCAAGAGTAGCAGACGCAGCAGGCGTGTTTGATGATTTTAGATGCTCACCTCGTCATCTCTTACAGCAGGTGTGAGGCTGTTGTAAGGTGAAGAAAAGGTTTATGAACGTAATGTTTTCAAGAATGCTGCTTGTTCCTAGAATTATCCTTGAGAAAGGAGTCAAAAAAGAAAATTCTTAAGAAATGAAGTTAAGAAAAAACACATTTATGAAAACTTTTTTTCTTAAAAAAAAGTTAACTGACAGCAAAATGCACAAAAAATATGAATGTAATTTTCATTGTCTAATTAATATATCGCGATATCTGCTGTCTGAACTTTCTCTAGAAGATCACTGCCTCTTGTAACCCCACAGTTTATTGCATAGATTGGAACAAAAGGCAAAAATGTGTTTGTATGTGTGTGCAGGAGCAGAAGTTTTGTCAGCGCTATGATCAGCTGATGGAAGCGTGGGAGAAGAAGGTGGAGCGTATAGAGAACAACCCTCGCCGCAGAGCCAAAGAGAGCAAGGTCCGAGAATACTACGAGAAACAGTTCCCCGAGATCCGCAAGCAGAGGGAGCTCCAGGAGCGCATGCAGAAGTAAGCAATCAGCAAAATTATCTGCCAATGAGAATTTTACTTCATAAAATAAAACAAGTAAAAAAACAAATTCTGGAAATAAGCTAATTATCTTATAATAAAGCCACAGTCAGACCACAGAAAGCCACAGTAGGTCACATTTGGCTTGAAATGTATCGTTTTGTATCTTTCAGCTCAAAAAGATGAGTTAAGGCCTAATTAACTGACACCTAATGCTATAAATGATGTTCTATTTCAGTTTTATTCCAGTAATTTATGTGAGAGTTCAGATAAACTCAGCAGCACATTATGTGTAGTATAGCGCATTATATGTAGTATAGCAGTGCTTTTTCCTGTGTCTGCTCCATGGTGCTATGTGGTGTGACTTGTCCAGTGTGCAATAGACATCTTACCAAATCTTACCAAAATAACTAGCCCTATTTTGCGTTTAGGGCACTAAAACATACGTCTGTTTTTTTTTGTTTTTTTTTTTTTTTTTTTAATTTAGTCTCCGAATTGCAAAAAAGTTACAGTTTCACAGGTACACTTTTAAAAAAGGTGGTTCTTCTAGTGTTCATTAGTAAAGACAGTGGTTCTGTATAGAAGTATGAACACTCAAAGAACCATTTGCATGCTCAGCTGGTTCTGTATAACGCCAAAAAGGGTTCTTCCTTTGTTACAAGCTTAACGTTGTAACAATAGAAGAACCCCTTTTTTAATGTTGAACCATTTTCAGAAATGTTCTGTATAACACATGATTTAAGGATGCAAATGAAGAACAAAAGAGTTTTTGAGTGTTCATTGTTTCTATATAAACCATTTTGTTTACTGAAGAACCCTTAAAGAACCGTCTTTTTAAAAGTGTAGTGAACAGCATAGATCATTACATCAGCTAAATGTGGACCAAAGTACACAGAAGAGCTTTAGCTGATGAACCACTGAAAACTAAACTTATCCAACTCTCTCGACTCCCTGGCCACAAACGGCGGCTCTGTACAGCTAAAAACGAAAACCCTAATGCTGCTCATTATGATCGATACGTCTGTGAATACATCAGCCTTTCTGTGCTGCTGTTGGTTTGTTGAATACTGACGCAGGTTGATGATGAGAAAAGGTCCTAATGTATTTATTTATTGTTTAATTCGAGTCTTTAGTAAACCCCTCTATAACAAAACTGCTAGTGGTCCATTGCAGTCCCAGCCGTGGTGAAATGGGAATCAAGTGATTCATTGAATTCTTTACTAAAGAATCATTAATGTTTTTATTATTATTTTTTTTCCTTTTACAGCCGGGTGGGCCAGCGAGGAAGTTTGGCTTCTGCAGCTCGAAGTGAACATGAAGTGTCTGAGATAATAGATGGCATTTCAGAGCAAGAGGTGAGAACCCAAACACTCGCAGACACCACTGTTATTTTCACCATGATCAGCGGAAGAGGAGACACCGAGTGCCACGCTGCCTGCATGCTTCTGATTTCTGGTCTAGACGTTTGTTACACCCCACACCGCTGTCAGTTTCACAACTGGAGAGGTTTTGTGGCTCAGTCACTTCCTACACACTTACATATGTATATGTGTGTGTGTTTGTGTGTGTATGTATATGTAGGTATATATGTGTGTCTATATATGTATGTGTATATATATATATGTGTATATATATACACACACACATACACAAATGTAGCATTTCAGCGTTTTAAGAGCTCTCTCTCTGACATGATTTTTTTTTAAACCACATAATTTTAATATCTTTTTCTTTTCCATTTCCTTTCTCCTTTCTCTCTCTCCATTATCGCTCTCTTTCTCTATGTATCATTGCTCTCTCTATCGTCACTTTGTTTCTCTCTCTCTCTCTCTCTCTCGCTCTGTCCTCTTTGTCTTTCTCACGTTCTCTCTGCATGTCATTGCTCTCTCCTCTCCCTCTGTTTCCTTTCTCTGTTTCTCTTTCTTATTCTTGCGTTCTCTCACATGCTCTCTCTCTCGCTTTTTCTGTCTGTGTCACTATCGTGCTCTCTCTCTTTGTCTCTCCACTCTTTCTTTCTCTACACTTTTCTACACTTGCGCTCTCTCTCTCTCTACACACTCTTACTACGCTTGCCTTCTCACGCTGTCTGTAGAACTCAGAGAAGCAAATGCGTCAGCTGGCGGTGATTCCTCCGATGCTGTTTGATGCGGAGCAGCAGAGGATAAAGTTCATTAATATGAACGGTCTGATGGACGACCCAATGAAGATCTACAAAGACAGACAGGTCATGAACATGTGGAGCGACCAGGAGAAGGACACTTTCCGGGAGAAGTATGTGCGCTGTTTTGTGTGTGTGTGTGTGTTTGTGTGTGTGTGTTTGTGTGTGTGTGTGTTTGTCTGTGTGTGTGTTTGTGTGTGTTTGTGTGTGTGTGTGTTTGTCTGTGTGTGTTTGTCTGTGTGTGTTTGTCTGTGTGTGTTTGTGTGTGTGTGTTTGTGTGTTTGTTTGTGTGTTTGTTTGTGTGTTTGTTTGTGTGTTTGTGTGTGTGTGTGTTTGTGTTTGTGTGTGTTTGTGTGTGTGTTTGTGTGTGTTTGTTTGTGTGTGTTTGTTTGTGTGTGTTTGTTTGTGTGTGTGTTTGTGTGTGTGTGTTTGTGTGTGTGTGTGTTTGTGGTGTGTGTGTTTGTGTGTGTGTGTGTTTGTGTGTGTTTGTGTTTGTGTGTGTGTGTGTTTGTTTGTTTGTTTGTGTGTGTGTGTGTGTTTGTGTGTGTGTGTGTGTTTGTGTGTGTTTTGGGGTGAAGGTTCTGGTCCAGTGATACTAAATTCACCTTCATTCTCGTCCAACAACAACAGATTTTATCTAAAGAAACGTGTTAACACAGTGCTTTACACTGAGGTTAAAGCAACGTTGGTAAAACAGTAAAATTTTGTTGATACATAATTATATAAATACACTAATAAAACAAAGAATTGAAAAATACATGAAGTTTTAAATAAAAGAAATAACTAGTCAATAAACGACAGCACCTCAACAGTAATAGCAGTCATTTATATTCAGAAGTACACAAGGTCTGCAGAATTTCTTATTGTCAATGAAGGCAAACATTCCACTTCCAGCATTGCTCAGCGCTGTAATAAATCACATGTGGCTTGAAATTTACACAAAGAAAGAAATGAATCTAAAGTGGTAATTGTCTGTTACTTCAGCTAACATCAATGAAATTACATCTTCAATTAGCTGGAAAACAATAAGTTGGTGAAAAGTCACTAAGCTGGTCCTGAAGCTGTTAACTTCACTAAATGACGTTGAAAGTTTTGTTCCATTAAATCTATATGAGTGCAGTGTAAATTGCACTCTGCTTCTCTGCAGTGTTTGTATGCATCTGCTATGCTGAGAGAAAGTTGGAGAGAAATAGCATCTCCACACAAAACAAACGATCAGCTGTGAGTAGGTGACAGGTGTAGAGAGCTGTGTTAGAGTGGAAGTGAGAGGTCTGCCTTGTGTTTGTATCTGTGGGTGCTTGTGTGGGTGGGTGAGATGACCTTCATATTGTCTGACACAAGCTTTTTCTCTTTCTCCAGATTTATCCAGCACCCAAAGAACTTTGGCCTGATTGCCTCGTTTCTGGAGAGAAAGGTACACCTGCCCTGTTATTTTTATCTCCCCCTCCAGCTCTTTGTTTACGGTCTCTTCCCCTCTGAGGAATTTATTAACACAGTGGAAAACACAGAGTTGTTTGAGACATTCTGAGAGTTCCCTGTGTGTGTGTGTGTGTGTGTGTGTGTGTGTGTTTTCAGACTGTAGCCGAGTGTGTCCTCTTCTACTACCTGACAAAGAAGAACGAGAACTACAAGAACATTGTCCGCAGGAGCTACCGCCGCAGAGGCCGCAGCCAGGTGACTACATTACCCAGTGTTATAGAATTAGCAGTAAATTTAAAGTGGCAGTGTATTTAAGGTATCAGTAAATTTAAGGTGGCAGTGAATTTAAGTTATGATTACATTTAAGTTGGCATTGAATTTAAAGTGACAGTCTATTTAAGGTAGCAGTTTAAGGCAGCACCTAGCAATACGTTACCATCCACCTTGGATGCTGTAGCAACAGCCTAGCAACATCTAAGCAACGCTTTAACAGCCATCAGCAGTCTTCCCCCATTTTAACGTTTTAACGTAGTTAAAGTTCGCTCACAAACTTTCACTTTCTAGCTATTGTAGTAGTTATAGTAAAGACATTGCTCATTTTTAAATTAGTGGTGCATTGATATTAAAATCGGACAGTAAATAAGTACAGTTTGTGTACATAAAGGAGCTTCTGCAAAATCCAGCATCCTCCGCCATGGGTGAACGACTGGTCATCAGAGTCATAGTTTGGTCTTTGGCGCTGATGTCCCTCTCGTGTCTCTTGTAGAAGCTGTGAAATATTTCTACACCACATTTTCATTGTTGATTTGCTGCTGCTCAGTTTGAATGCGTCTGCACTGACTAGTGCAGGAGAGTGAAAAGAACGAATGTTGCTTTGTTTACCATTAAATCATTTGTGAAGTCTTTTTGTTGTAGCCTTAATTTTTGTTGTTTTTAGTCAACGTTTTTGGCCGTTTTTGCAATTTCAGTGCAGCAAACAAAGATTTGAATCAGAAAAGTCTCGCAAGCCTTGACCATCTCCAAAGAGTCCAGTGCGCAGAGGTGGCAGCTGCATACTAGCGGTGGCTAGCTAGCATTTAGCCTGATAAACAAACGTTTGTTTCCCTACAGAAGTAAAAGAAGGTGTCCGTTATTTGATCAGCTTCATAGTTTTTGAACGTTTGGTCATCATCTTTGTCAGATGTTGCCGAATATTCATTGCAGCCCTAAATTAGGTGCAGCGTAAATGTTTGAAAGTGGCCTTTCAGTTGTTTGCGTGGGTCATTAAATATCACCTTTTCATAACAGAGCCTTATAAAATCTCTAATCCACACACAGTGAGCGAGCGTGAGTCAGGCTGCTCGTGTTATTGTGCGGCTGAGTGAGTCTGCACGGCTGAGTGCGTCTGTAACTGCCCCGTGCGCGTGCGAGGGTTATTTGAGGTGTCCCTCGCTGCTGTCTGTCACACCGAGAAACTCAAAGGCAGAATGAGGGCACATAGACGGAGCGGAAAAGAGGGAGAGAGAGAGAGAGAGATACTCCTGTCATTTTTCATTCTTTTTTCCCCAATCGATCCTCTTTTTCTCTGCACCCCTCAGATTCTCTCTTTCTGTCATCCCTCTGTTATCTGTTTTCTCCCCTTTGCACCAGCCTGTGTAGTACTCTTTCTCTCTGACAGTAATGGATGGCTCTGTGTTGGGTCATAATTCAGGAAAGAAAACCCAGAGATAAAGAAGAATAACTGGGAGGATACAGGACCAGCTTCTCTGTGGATTCTCTCTATTTTAGCCCTCTTGTTCTGCTGTCACTCACTAGTACAGTGAGAGGTCAAAGCAGAGCATGTTTGTGTGTCAGAGTGAGACAGAGCAAGTGTTGAGTGTTGTATTTTGGGATGTATTGTGAGTGAAGGAGGCAGTTAATTTTTCCCAGTCCCATTTCTTATTTTTACCCCTACCTCCTGTGTTTGAGTGTCACTCTGCCCCTTGAAACTTGAGTTACAAGGGGTAGTGGTTGACATCTTCCCCTATAAAATGGGACCCTCAAATAAAGAAGAGCATTACTTCATTAACAGCTACCAGCGCTGCTCTGTAGGCAACACTGGCAGTCTGCAGTGACAGCAGAGGAGGGTAAAGTTCAGCTCCTCACTGCTGGGTTTAGTTACATTTAGGGAGTCATATGCCTTCAAAGAGGGGGGATATGACAATTATTGATCATTGCCCACCCCTAATTCTTCAGTCATATGAAGCTGAAGTCAGATATTCACCAGCTTCTTGTTCGAATTGTCCCGTTCCACCTTAAATGGGGCAGCAGTTCTGACGCCTGAGGCGCCAGAATGTAACTGCTGCACCATTTAAGGTGGAACGGGAAATTTCACTAGCTAGCTACCAAGACATCAGCAAACTACTAGTGATTATTATTTTTTTATGCTTGTTATGAAGAAAAGGACCATAATACATTGAAAGGACATTAAACTAAGATAATACAATTGCTGTAATTGTCGTAATTTTTAACAGAGAAAATACCATCTTGCTGTTTTTTTTTCTGAAAAACCGTCTTATCTCAACAAAAATCAGGACACCTATGCCTAGAGGGGTAAGGACAAGGGGATTGGGCATTAGTCATCTTTGTGGAGAGATGTGAACTGTTTTCAGAGCAGGGGGTTCTTCTCTCTCCCCTTTTATACCTCATTGCTTGCTGGCAGCTCAACATTTCGCACACACAGACAAGTGTTCCAGCTGATCTGATAACAGAGTTATAGGAGGTAGAAAGTATTTGATTTCCATTCTGCCGACAGGATTGCTACAAGGGGGCCCTGCAGAAGAAAAAATAATTATACTTACTTTTTCCCACAAATAAATAAGGTTGATGCAGTATGCAGACATTTTTTTTAAGTTTTAAAGTATGCTATTTACCTTACCAGTCCATACAGTCCTTTTAGTAAACTGAGCTGTCTGTTTTGAATTAATTCATTTCGGTTCATGTAAGAATGGATTATGACTGTTTTTGGTACACAACTACACAAATATTGTAAGCGGACTTCTGAAGGGAGGAAAAAAAATAAATAAAAATGCCATTAGAAAATGGAGTACTATGAGTTTTTTAATGTCGTATAAAATGAGCAACTGCAATATAAGTAGAAACGGCTATTTCTAATGATTGTCATGCTTTCATGCTCTTATTCCAGTCTCTTCAGAGCCTGCTGAGTTGATATGAATCAGTTGCTCCTCTTTATAATAGCAGTGCAGACTGAACAGGAAATTTGCAACACAAAACACACAAGAAAATCATGAATAAATAACAAAAACTTGTAAAATGTGTCCCAACCTAACGTTTAGCATGACCTAATTGTTTTTTATATGAAGGAAACTAATGCAAACAGGAGCTAATTAACAGAAACCAACAAAACTGCTAAGAATTGTGGGAAGCGAACAGCTAACAGTCAGATCAGTCAGTGAAGCTCTGTTGAACTAAAACTATTAAAGGTTGGATCATGTAGGCTTTCAAATGTCATCTGTGGTAATTTTCATATCAGTCCAGCCCTGTTTGTGCTGTGACGTTGTAAATGTCTCTGTCTGCATCTGTGTCTCTGTGAACTCTGACCTGTGTGAAGTCTGACGCAGAGGAAGGAGGTTTGTGTATACAGGCTGCTGGTTTCATGTGGTTTCAGCAAAGTGTTAATTTCTTTGCTCAGTGCAGTCGTGTGTGTTAAATCATGCAGCTAAGCAGGTTTCGCGAGATCCTAAAGATTGATACTTAGTAAGATCAAACGAGCGTCTCTTTCTGCTGTACGTCTTTCCTATAACTTGTGCTTTAGCTGCTGGGTGTTGAGAGCTGATGGACGTTTTGGTTTATAACGGTGTGTTCTCTCTATCACAGCATAACCAGCAGCAGCAGCAGCAGCAGCAGCAGCAACAACAACAGGTGAATCGCAACCACCAGGAGGAGAAGGAGGACAAGGAGAAAGAGAAGGAGGTAGAAAGAGACGAGGACAAAACAGAGGGAGACGAGAAAGACGATGGAATGAAGTGAGTATTACTGCCCCTGCAGGGCTGAATTATATGGATAAAATACTGTATTTGTGATTGTTTTACTGTATATGATTTATACTAAAGCACCCTTGATGATGCAGCATGGCCATGTTTGTTGATAAAAGCACATCACATTGCAGTCTTTTGCAAAAGTTTGGGTGCTCCTGGTCAAATAATGTTCAACGTGAAAATAACGTCTTCTACAAAGCACACACCTCTGCACATTTAATGCACAATTACTAATTATTTTAAAATATTGTAATAAAAAAAATAAAACATAACATGACAATAAAAGAAAAGATGCAGGTTATTCTTTATTTTTGTATTTGTTTCCAATGTGTTTAACTCAGCAAAGAAATAGAAGCTCAAACTGCACACATTTACACAAAAACCTCCCTTGTTGAAGTGATTAGGGGTGTTACTGCACATTTCAGCCTGGACTGAATGAGGCAAAATACAAAGCAGCCAATGAGGACAGAGTTAATTAACATAGGCACAGAAACAAAAACAACTAAGGGATCAAGAGAGATGGACCTGTAAAAATCAGTTACTACTGTTTTGGTATGTAAAACCACACAAATGCTATTAAAGGGGAACTCCACCACTAGTTCAAAGTTTCTACATGAGTAAATGGTTAAGATGTAAACAAAGTCATTCAGAGTGGTTTGGTGTGAAATGCTCTGTTCTAGAGAAACTTAGAGTCAGAATTGTGCACAGTGGTGGTGATACGAACCGGACGTCCACCTCTATAAGCTCCCTCACAGGAAGTTATTACATGACATGGTTATGGATACACAGCCTGATGCCTGAGACACTGTTTAACAGTAGATTTGTGATAAAGTTTTGGTCTAAAACATCTTGTTGATCTGTTTCCAATATGTTAAACTCAGAAAACAAATAAAAATTCAAACTGCGCTCGTTATTTTTACCCAAATCATTTGTATTATGATTTATACAAACACCCAAAGCACAACTCTGATTGGTCAGCACACAATGAAACATTCTGTTATTGGTTAGAGGACTCATTTGTGTATTACACACCTGGGTAAGATCACGAGAGTATTATTTTTATTGCAATAACAATTAGCAAACTTTATATTGGTGATTAACAAATTATATATATGTATATTGTACAGCCCTACTCTCAATCCAGCTCTTTTTAGGTTTTTGTTTCCATCTTTCTCTCTTCTTTTCTCTCTCTCTCTTTCTCTCATGAGTTTCATTACTATTCTGAGTGTTTTCTTCACTAGGTTGTTTTCATGTCTGTGTGAGTGAAGTAAGCAGTTATATAAGGGTCAGGTAGGAAAAAAAAACCTTCAGCTGATCTGCCACTCTGAGTAAAAGCAAAATGCCAACCACAACTCAGCATGCAACGCAGGCCTGCTGTAACATTAAAGGGCCGGTATCACAGAAAACTGAATTTTTCCCCCTTTTTTTTTTTAAATAGAGTTGAATATGCGGAGTAGACATTTTAAAACAGCATCCTGCTAACTCTCCAGCCGAAAAACAGCCTGTTTTGAGTTCATCAGGTTTGTGATGTCACAACCATGCACACATTTACTCAAAACCTCCCTCGTTGAAGTGAATAGGGTGTTACTGCACATTTCAGCCTGGACTGAATGAGGCAAATACAGAGCAGCCAATGAGAACACAGGTAGTTTACATAGATCAGTCTTAAAGGCAAAGAAACAATAAACACCTGTTTAATTCTATGGAATCCAGAGAGGTTGAAAAATGGACTTGTGAAAATCAGGTACTACTGTTTTGGTATGGAAAACCAAACAAATGTTTTAACGTGTTTGGTACAAAAGCAAACCACACAAATGCTATTAAAGGGGAACTCCACCACTATTTCAAAGTTTCTACATAATTAAATGGCTAAGATGTAAACAAAGTCATTCAGAGTTGTTTGGTGTGAAATGCTCCGTTCTAGAGAAACTTAGTCAGAATTGTGCACAGTGGTGGTGATAGGAACCAGACGTCCACCTATGAAAGCTCCCTTACAGAAAGTAATTTTGTGACGTGGTTATGAATACACTGTCTGATGCCTGAGACACTGTTTTACAGTAGATTTGTGATAAAGTTTTGGCTTAAAACATCTTGTTGATTTATTTGTTTATGTCCGTTCATGGTGGAGCAGTACATGCATAGGCAATAATCCCCAAAGAAAATTATTTTTTTTTCAGATTATCCACTGTTTTACGTTCATCAACATTACATATAAAACTTCAGAAGACACGTGTGGGTTCACTGGTGGTTTTGAATAGTAAATAAAATGGCTATATTTGTGTTGTAGTCATTGTGACCCCTGCCTCTCATCACCACCACTGTAAAGAAATCTGAGTCTGTAAGTGTCTCTACAACAATACACAGCAAATCACTCTGAATGACTTTGTTTACATCTCAAGAACTGAGCTGTAAAGAAATTTTGTAAAATTGGTGGAGTACTCCTTTAAGGGAATAAAATGCGAAAAAGCCTATAGGCCCTTTAACGTCAGTGAAATCTCCGGTGCACAATAACTTGGGTCTATACTGCACATTTCTTAATTATACAGAAGGTCCCTGAACAGGTTGCTTCAGTGTTCACAGTGACACATTCACAGGTGCGGTCTATATTAACATCCACGAGGGAAAGCACTCTGTGTGTTCATCTTAAGCAAACAGCCACAGTCAGCAGAACTGCTCTCGACGGTGATGCTGCATGTGATTACTGGAATGTATCATGCCGTTTGAGACTGGACGTCCCACTATTAGGCACAGAACACGCTGGTTTCCACTTGGGTCTTTGTAGCCCTCTAAGGCCCGCGGTGCCCTTCGCCACTTTTTACCTCCACGGCGCCGCGGGCCCAGCTGGTGCTCCTATATTTAGTGTCCCTCTCTGCAAGATAGATGGTGGGCAGCGGAAGATAAATGAAGGTGCACCGTTTCCATTGCCACTTCTTTGTCACTAAGGTCTGCTGCGGTTAGTGAATGCACTTGATACCGGGTGAAAAACTCCAAGATTGCTGCTCTCTGGGTGTTTGTGTGTGTCTTTGTGTCTTGTGTTGCTGCTGTTTGTCTCTAGCGCTGTGCTCTGTGACAGCTGCAGTGATAATTAGCCCTGTGTTATTTAATTTAGGACACTAAATAAACCAAGGAGTTGCAGATAAACTGCTGAAGCTTCCTTAAAGAGGAATTTGCCGTATTGAATTGTTGAGATGTAAACAAAGTTGTATGTAGTGTTCTGATGTGAAGTGGTTTATTGAAGATACTCAGGTTTCATTACAGTGGTGGTGATAAGAACCAGGGGTCGCCATGACAACAACACAAATATAGCGATTATATTTACCATCCAAAACCACCAGTGAACCTACACGTGTTTTATTTGTAATGTTGATGATGATAACACGGTGGTAAATCTAAACTTGGATATTGTTCTACCTTACAACGCAACAATGAAGTTTTAAACGAAATCTTATCTCAAAACTATCATAAAACAGCCTCAGCCTCAGGCGGTTTCATAACCATTGGCTGATACAGAGTATTGCTACTAACTCTATCCAACCTAACTCACCCATAAGTCCTGACATTTATACATTTCATTTCTTTTTTTAATATTTTATTTTGGTAAAATCTGTGTTTCGCATCACATATAAAACACACTCAGCTCAGCTAGATGTCATTTACTTGTTGATTTACTTTTATTACATGCTTTAAAAAAACTTTTTTGTTTATTTACTGTATATTTTTAGTATTTAGTATTATATAATTAGTAATCAGAACCATGTTTATCAACTTAAGTAAATGTAAAATATCTTTATTATGCAGAACAGTGAAAAACAGAGCTGAACAGTGTACAGATAAACCTATGGTGTTTACACATCAGCACACAGCAGCTTCTCTGGCTCAAAAACTGAGCTGAATGTTGTTTCACATCCAAATTTCTCAAGTCGTTTGTCTCATACATGCATCTTGTTCACTCGTGCTGCATCGCGTCAGTTCAGTAAATATCATCGCCGATCACGCTGTCAGTATCAGCAACTTTTAGTGTTTTTTCTAGCTTGGTTGAAGCGACGGGCTGCGAGACCCCACCGCTGAGTGATACAGCTGACAGACGGAGGCGCACTGCACGCGGGGCTAATGGATGCACAGGCCTGGCTAGCAGGCTGCTATGCTAAAGGTTAAATCAAGGCAAAAGGCTTGCATCATTACGCCGAGAGTCCGGCGGTTCCTTCGGCTCTTTCAATAACATTAACTCAGACTGTAAGTGACCAGACAGTGGCAGACCAGTGATTACTGAAAGAAGCAACTCAGCCGTTCAGGTAAATGGCTCCTTTAGCGTGTTATTCACACCAAACACTGACGTTATAGATTCTGCCATTAGCATTTTCACTGCTGCTTGTCGTCCCACACCGGAAATGCTTTGTGGTTTCAGTCACCGGTATCAGTGTAAATTTGTGGGACTCTCCTTTAGAGCGTTTGAAAAATAACAGTAGTAGAACTTATGCTTATTAACTACTTTATTACTTTATTATTTACTACTATTTTACAGTTCATAATGCAGCTCAAAGTATTTCACAGTATATTTAAATAATGCAGTAAAACAGTAGAAATAAAACTGTATCCAACAGTAAACGGCAGGAAGCAGAAAGTTAGTGGAACGCTGCTGTTTAGTAAAAGAGAAAAAGGCATTCAAATAGATCAGCCCTCATGATCGGACAGCACAGTTTCAGTTTTCGAACTATCTGACACTTTTTTTTGAAGGTGGTGTTCTTCCCTTTGCTCTTTGTTAGTGAGCGCGCTCTACTGTTGGTTTTCATTTGACTGCAGTCTTGTACAGAAACATGCAAGTGCCACTGAAAGTTTCATTTTAAAAGGTAATAGACTAAATTATGCTGCCATGACTGGTTTCAGTGCTGATGTGCTGCAGTGATATCTGTGTTTTCTGCTTATCCAGCACAGCTGCCAGAAACTGTTACAGCACACTCTCTGTTTTCAGAGATCCTGATCTGTTTAGCTTCCAAAAGTCTACCGCAGAGGGCGTTTTAAAGATGTCTGCATGTTTTTAATGGTTTTCTGTTCATTCTTTGTGCTTTGATATCGCAGCAGGTGGTTATGATATCGCAGCATGTGATGGAGATGTCAGTTGGGTGGGAAGTAAATGATGATACTGATGATTGTTTTGATCAGCTTTGTCCCACGGTCACAGTGAGCTTTTCTGAGCATATCCTGATAAGAATTCTGGATGTCTGCATGTTTCATTACAATGATAGCATAACTAATCCTGTTTGATTGGATTTAGTGTGATGCAGTATGTGAAACTTGGTTTTAAATTACCACATTGGAAATTTTGGTGGTATTTTTTAGGTGTGACATTACTGGTCCCTTTTTGTCTCTTTCAACTTATCAAACCTCAGAAAAGCTAAATGTCCTGAGTCATATTGTGTATTATGAAAATATCGTGAATCATCATGATGTTATCTTTTTGCAGTGTCACCCACTCCTTGGATATTAATGGCGAGTTAGAGCCTCCTCTGCCAAGCTCATAGTGTTTGGACCCCTGTGATTGCCACTTGGGGCTATATATCGCTGTTATTCCAGAACGCCGTTTCCCTGTATATACTCATCAGACTTTACCACAATATGATTTTAAGTTACCTGATTATACTAACCCACCTTTAGTGACCTTGAGTAAGTAATTTACCCCTCGGCTGAGAGTTGCTAGTTTCATTGAGTTTTTGTTTGTGATCTAGTTATAATGATGTGAGCGATGATAACCAATGAGTTGATGGTGACAAATAGAAGCAGAGTGATGGTGATGCAGGCAGAGAAGATGCAGGTTATTTTAACCCCCCTCTGCTCTCTCTCTCCTGTGTTTGTGTAGAGATGACACGTCCGGAGAGGATGGTGAAGATAAAGAGCCGCCGGTAGCCGTTAAAGGACGCCGCACGGCCAACAGCCGCGGACACCGCAAAGGCAGGATCACCCGCTCTATGGCCAATGAGCAGGAGGAGACCAGCTCACCTCCACTCAGCAATGAACTGGGTCAGTACACACACACACACACACACACACACACACACACACACACACACACACAAAAACACGTCATCAGACAACGAAACACTCATTAAAAAACACGATAATCCGGCACAAAGACCAAGGTTCTTAACCAATAAATCAAAATACTTAGAACATAATACAGCATTTAGATATTACTTTTAGTTTCATAGTTGTTGAACTCAATGAACTGAGTAATTTTACAGTAATTAGCACTAGAATTACACGTTAAAATCTCTAAACTTTTTCTCTTTGGAGTGATGCTGAAGAATGTGCCATACAGGAAATTGGTTTCTGAACTTGTCACTTTTTTCACTGCTCAGGAGTTTTCGTTTCTGAAAACACTACCTAAGATGTTTCAGTGGAATGGACTGAACCTTATTGAGCTCCCTCTCCTTAAGCCCTTATTCACCCATGCCCTTGGAAATTGAATATATGTATATAGGATGCGCGATCGAGCCAGCGAGTTTAATGTAGAGTAATTCAAGAGCTTTCAGCCCTTAATCAGGATTTTTTTCATTTCAGCAAATCTGGAGATGAATGAAAGCTCCCGCTGGACAGAAGAGGAGATGGAGACGGCCAAGAAAGGTCAGAGTCTGCGTTTGTGTATGTGTGCTGTGTTCTGTTCTCAGCACTGTGTCCAGTGTAGAGGCCTGGAATGTTATTTAGAGGAGTACTCCAGTGTTTTTCATCATGGAAAACCACATTCTCCTTGATCTTTTGAAATAAAAAAACCCAAAAAGTCAATCAAACAGCTTCAGATGATTCAGAATGCAGCTGCTAGAGTCTCACTAGGAGTAAAAGAAGGGAACACATCACCCCCCATTCTTAAATCCTTACACTGGCTACCAGTCTGTTACAGAATAGACTTTAAGATACTATTACTGGACTATAAATCGCTCAGTGGTGCAGGACCAGCGTATTTATGTCATATGTTGCAGCGATATGAGCCAAGCATAACTGTCAGATCATTAGGAATTAGTCAGTTAGTCCTGCTGAAGGTGAGGACATAGAGAAGCAGCGTTTGGCTGCTGTTAAATGGAACCAGGGGACAGGGAGCATTAGAAGAGCCCCGACACTGGACACTTTAAAATCCAGGCTTAAAACTTTGCTATTTCAGCAGCTTTCGGCTCAGTTTAAACACGGGTAGTGTTTCTGATTTAGATTTTTATACAGTCCTAGTTTAACTTCTAATTAAATTTTAAATCCATTGTTTTAATCATGTTTTAAATTTCTATTTTCTGCTTTTTGTTTTTTAAACAACTCTGTAATTTCTCGTTTGTAAAACGCTTTGAATGACAGCAGTGTATGAAAGGTGCTATATAAATAGTTGCCTTGCTTTGCCTATTCAGCCTACAGCAGTTTAGCCCCACCCATTCCCACTGAAGTTAGAATAGGTGTGTCAGCCTGGTCTGCATTTTGAATAAAGCACAATACAGCGCAGCCAGTCAGACCAGAGATCATAGCACACATGACCTGACAGTTAACTGTAATATACCTTCTATATTTAAGTCTGTAGACACCTGCTCACTCAGCATTGCTTCGTCCACCTTTGCTGCAGTAGTAGCCACTACTAGCCAGTAGAGCATTAGTGAGGTCAGGCACTGATGTTGGATCAGTTCTGGACACTCCAACTCATCCCAAAGGTATTGGATGGAGCTCCATCACTCCAGAGAACCACACAGTCCAATGCTGGGGGGGCTTTATACCTCTCTAGACCACGCTTGACATTGGGCATGGTGATACATGCAGCTACTTCAGAACGTCCCATTCTATTGGTCATTGTTTTTCAGTGGTGCAATGGAAAGTGCATCAGGAATGGGTGCACCTTAAAGTCGCTGAACTCGCTAATTAGAAGGGCTGTCTGGATATGTTTGGATAAATAAGGTTGGGCAATATGATGATATATTATCATTATTGTGATGAATCATGTCACGTAGGTTTTTTTGACTATATCATGGAGATCATTGCTTAAATAACACTGAACAGCTGCATGTGTCATTGCAAAGTGCTCATAATTAGTCCTGATTAACTGGATGTGGTGCAGTGCAGCATGTATTATATAGTGCAGTGTATATGTGTATATATGTATATATTTCTTTTCTCTTTTTTGTGGCACTGCTGGTGATTTCGTTTGTCTGTTCCAGCTTATCAAACCACAGAACAGCAAAATATTGGTGCTGATATGCATGCAGGTGTGAGCTGCAGGGAAGTTGCAGCTTTACTCGTTTTAGCCGTTGTGCAGTAAGTTGCTGCGTCTCTGCTGATTCACTGTATGAAGTCCAGAGAGCTGAGTGTGTTACTCCAGTGCAGAGAGGAGAGAAAGAGCAGACTCGTTTATACACCAAACTCTATCCCTCCATTCCTGAGGTGTTAACTGTGTTTAGCTGTCTGACAGCAGCAGGTACACGCAGCTGGGTGTGTGTGTGTGTGTGTGTGTGTGTGTGGTTTTTGGCAGAGTTTTAAAGGGCTGCAGTCTCTCAGTCTCTGGCACAGGAGCACAGTAATCTCCCTGTATGTGTATGTGCATACTGGACCAAAATCTGGAACATCTCTCCACCCACCCCCCTCTCTTTCTATCTCTCTCTCTCTCTCTCTCTCTCTATATATATATATATATCTGTCTATCTATCTTTCTCTCTGTACCTTTATCGCTATTACTCTGTGTATATCTTTGTCTCTCTCTCTCTCTCTCTCTCTCTCTCTTTGTATCTCTTTCTCTGTTTTTCTCTATCGATATCTCTCTGTACATATCCCTCTCTATCTCTTTCTGTGTATCTCTATTTCTCTATTTTTCTCTGTATCTGTCTCTCTCTGTTAAAGATAAACATAGTGAGAGAGTGTGAGTGAAAGAGAAAAGAGAGTGACAGAAAAAATAGCATAGCATGTGAGAAATAAAGAGGAGCGTGAGATAGAGAGAAAAAAGAGGGGGTGAGTGAGAGAAAGAGTTAGAGGAAAAGTTACGAGAGAAAAAAGAAGAGTGAGAGGAAAAAAAAGAAGTGAGAGATGCAGAGAAACAAAGGAAAATCAGAGAGGACAGAGTGAGAGAAAAAATAGGAGGGAGAGAGAGAAAGAGAGAGGGATAGAGAGGAAAGAGTGAGAGAAAACAAGGAAAGAGAAGGGGAGGTGGCTGAAGAGAAGGTTGGCACAGATCAAAGAGGATTTGGCATCTCTCTCTCTCTCTCTCTCTCTCTCTCTCTCTCTCTCTCTCCCCCTCTCTCTCTCACCCCCCCCCTCTCTCTCTCTCTCTCTCTCTCTCTCTGTCTCTCTCCCTCTCTCTCTCACCCCCCCCCTCTCTCTCTCTCTCTCTCCCTCTCTCTCTCCCCCCCCCCTCCCTCCCTCTCTCTCTCTCTCTCTCTCTCTCTCTCTCTCTGTTTCTCTCTCTGAGTAAAGGTCACATTGAGGAAGAAAAGCAGGTCAGTTTGGAGAAGTGTAAAAGCCCCTGTGCGTTCTCATGGTATCAATATCAAACTCCTCTCTCATCCCTCACTCACACTGTTAAGGTCTCTCTCTCTCTCTCTCTCTTTCTCTCTCTCTCTTTCTCTCTCTCTCTCTCTCTCTCTCTCTCTCTCTCTCTCTCCCTCTTTCTCTCTCTCTTTCTGTCTCTGTGTTTATATGCCTTCTGGCTCAGATAGAGCACGTTAGAATGAGCAGAGGAAAAAAGAGAAAGATATCAGAGATCAAATGAGGGAATGAGAAAGGGCAAAAGGAAAAATGGAGGGAGAGAAAGAGATGGAAAGAGAGA